>NC_043700.1:98469131-98489594 GCF_006229205.1 Suricata suricatta
TGTTTCTCAAGTTAACCTGGAAGAAGGGAGAAAGGAACAATCAGAGAGAGGCACAACAGATGGTCTTCAGAGAAAGATAATACTTTTGAACTGATTTGAACTGAACTGAATTTAAGGAGCCTCCTGGGTTCTCTTCCACAAGAATCTAAGGTCAAACCACTGGGGAATGAGAAGTTTGTAGTATTTCGTTTGACTCCCGAAACGGTTTCAAGTCTTCTGGACCTGTATGAATATGGAAACTGGAGAAGAGGCTGGCTCCCAAGGACCAGGAAAGGGAGAAGGATTAAGAATAAAGAATATAGAAGCAAAATGGTGTTCCTCAGCACCTTGAGATTCAAAATGAATATGTGAAACCTGTATCTTTAAGTATGTATATAGTATCTTTTCTAAAGGCATAAGTCTATGTTCTAGTCTTTCTCTAACCCCTGTTTCTAGATTCTAAACTCCTGACCCATCCTACCATTCTTGAAAAGAACTTCTTGGATCAGTGATCCATCACATACTCAGTCATCCCTGGAGTTCCTGCAGGCGTGAGAATTGTGCCATTTCCTTTTTAATCTGTAGTAGATAAATATATCTTTCTCAATGAATGGAGCATTAGTTTATTTGCTTAAGAAGAATGAATGAATGAATGAATGAATGAATGAGTGTGAGAACGCCCCAGAAAGCTGGTTCTTACACCGTGAATTGCAGAGTCTTCATCTACAAATTGTGGGTACAATGCCTACCTTATTGGTTGTTACAAGAAACTGAGAGTTATAAATGAAAAACCTTCATTCCAGAGTTGTCTTTTCCTATAACAAAGCTCAACAACATCCCAAATTTGGAAATTAAAATTTCAGGCAAATCCCCAGAACAATTGTCATAAGGCTTTTTTCATATAGTTCATAGCTCATGGTCTGAATATACATGTTTTAAAATATCATATAATTGATGAGATCCATTAAGCTTCCAAAGATACATCTGGCTTTCTATTATGAATTCCAATACTTGAAACCCTTGGGGGAAAGTCTTCTGTAATAGGGTATGTCAAAACAAGCTCTGTTTTTGCTTATTTATACTAAATAGCCTCTAACCCCCAGTCCACTATGCTGTACAAGATTTATTTACAAAGTCTTTAGCCAGAGCTGGAGTTTCATGGGTTCTGAGTATACATGAACTTCCCTCCAGCAAATTATTTTGGGTTAGTTTTTGTGATGTGACTTTGATTTTAGTGTATTTGTCCACTTATGTTTAGAAAATACATAGTTATGAACAATTTTTTCCAGTGGGAAGTATTTTCATTTTAGAGTATATTATTTAGAACAAAGACTAAATGTAAATGAATACATTCCTGCATGGGTTATAAATTAAATTTCTGGACAGGGTCACGATCCTTATATCCTAAGCAAGGCAGAAAGTTATATAATTTTCAAAATTTTTAGTGAGATCAGTTGACCCATATTTTGAAGAGCATTCAAATTTCTCCCCGTGGAATAATGCAAAGCACACATTAACTGACATTTACCTAACTTTCTTATCTTTTAAAATCTATAAAAATTCTGGGTCCCTTGCTAAGTAAATTACATATTATTCTTCAAGATAATTGTCATGTGACTGCATTCATTGACTAACCTTGTGTTCTCGCCAAGAAACATTATTATTTGAAAAGAAATTGTTTTCATATGAGGTATGGAGAAAGGGATTCTAAAAGTACAAAAATCCTTGTCCAGATTTTCAGTATTTAATCAGGTGTTTTCAACACAGTGGTAAAACTGAAAATGGTAAAAATATTTGAAATTGATGTTTATCCTTATAATTAATTTTTCATAATATATTTAGCACAACATTCATAAAATAATTTCCTAAGTGAAATATTAATATACAAAATTTCATATAGTGGAGAAGCTATAGAAAGCTGACTTAACTATAGATTTAATAATATGTCAAAGCATTATTTATGTTGAGACTATTCAGTTTGCATAATGGTAATATACCCAGACGCATCTATGGAACACTTCACATTATTTAAAATGCTTTTACATACATTATCATTTATCATTTAATCACAAATAGTTACAAACATTAAGAAATTCTTTGTATAAGTCAAATACAGAAAAAAACTCAATTCATACTTCAAGTAACTTTTATTGGCATTTTGCTGACAATGAAATAGAGCATTTTCCCAAAAGAAATTAATATAGATTAGGAACAAATATGTCAGAAAGGTGGTTTCTCATTTGTGTATAAAAATGTATATACCACAACTGCTATCAATCTTATTTAGTCTACTCTTAGATAGGTAACTGCATTATAACTTGAATGGGCACAACTGGGGCACTGGCCAGACACCACAAAGCCTAGGGACTAGAGCCTGATATGTTAAAGCTAGGGTAGGAATTTGACAAGAAGGTGCCAAAATCCAGAAAGGAAATGGAGCGTGCAAACCATTGTTCTTAAGAAGCACAGGGAGTCATAGTTGGGAAAATCGAGTATGCCTAATAGAACCACAGCCTGGAGCAACATGAACAGGAGTCTGATCCAAGGGGCAACAACAGATGCGACTCTAATGGGATGGGAATGTGTGGCAAGTCCTGGGATTACCAGGTGTGGAGCTGGAGTGTGGGTTGCAAGGACTATGGGTTAGCTGGTATGAGGTGGACCTTACCTGAAGGTGCTCTCTGGGAAAGACAGATAAAACACATCAAGTCTTCTTGGTATTAACTACACCCCCGGTTATGATAATAGTTATTAAAATGCAATTCCATGGGGCACCTGAGTGTCTCGGTTCAGTGTCCGACTTTGGTTCAGGTCATGATCTCATGGTTTGTGAGTTCAAGTCGTGCATTGGGCTCTGTGATGACAGCTCAGAGCCTGGAGCCTGCTTCAAATTCTGTCTCCCTCTCTCTCTGCTCCCCTTCCAGTTGTACTCTTTTTCTCTTTCTCAAAAATAAATAAACATTAAAAACAAAATTTTAGTGCAATTCTACATAGGGATATGTTTTCTTATCCAGAATGCTTTAGTGGAAGTGGTCATGGAATTGCTGATTTGTACTTATTGATTTGAAATATTATTCAAACTAAATATTTAGGAATTGTATTCTGTCACTAACATTTATAAGTATTTAACATGATTATTAAATATCCTTAATAAAATCAATGTAATTACGAAATTACATTTTGAAGAAGAAGCTTAAATCCTTCATCCTAGTAAATAAGAATAAAAGTATTTTATCACTTTGACTAATATAATAGGTAATAAAAATTATTTGTTGGTTGAGCAAGAACTATTTTTGATTTGTTGCAATTTGGGGTGTGATTTAGGCTTATCATGGCACTATTGGGAAGTAAACAAAATTACTGCAATTTGTAATTTTTTTGTTCTTTTTACCTATGTAATCATGTAATTCCAGCAAGCCATTTATGTGATTCTAAATTCTCAATTCAGGGTCTTTCGTCTAAAAAATGTACTTACATATCCCTCCTTTTGATTTTCACAGAGGATGTTTCAGCCTTATGTTAGTTTTTAATTTGTAATACATGTGTTTTTCTGAAAAATGTTCTGAGACACTTTCGTGTCTTGTGAAATTAAGGGAAATAATTCTCCACTAAGAGCTGTTGGCTGATACAGGAAAAAATAACATGGTAAAATAGCAGCTCACAGGAAGGTTTTCAAAATGCATATCTCTATTGATTCAGGGCAAATTGTTTGAATCAAAAAATCAAACTCTGGAACTAGCTTTAAGATACTAAGCAGCACATAAAAAGAACAGAAATATGCTAAGGCCTTAAGGAAAATTTCAGGAACAAAGGATAACAATTTCTAAGGACCCAAAAGAATCAAAAGTTGTACTTTCCTGAAATTGGTCACTAACATGTGCCTTGAATTAAATATTTGAAAAAGTATAGATTTAAAAATGAAGTTAAAATTCCCACAACTATTGTTTGTATTAAAGATCCATTGTCTTCTCTTCTCCTGACCCCTACAGTAGGGGGCTGACCTTCACCATTGATTGACACAGGAAGAGAAATCAGACGTCACTCCAGAGATTGACCTGGCCAGGGCAGGAAACAATTTTTCTGGGAACCACACAGCATTTATAAGTCTCTTGATAACTGCACCTACAGTGTCTAGGTTTCTTCTTTTGGCTCCTGTTTTTCTATGCACTGCTGGTCACAGGGGCTCTTCCTCTAGTTTCAGTGCAACCAGTAATGTAGCTGCTACAGACGCAAGCAATTGAGAGATATAGTTGATGTTGATTCACTTAAAGTCTGATGATCAAGACCCAGTTTGTGACAGGGTAGGGGGCTAGATTTCTCTTCTGTGCCCGGAACAACACGGTTTTGTGCTCTGAGATGCTGCACAGTAAATGTAATGGACATTTATGTGTATGTGCCTGGGTGTTTTCCAATATCCTGAGAGACTTCTGAAAACAAGTGTGCACGCACACACACACACTCTCACACACATTTATCAGCAAGGCCAAAGGACCAAGTGAGTTGTAGGAAAGCTTAGTTTAATCTTCAAACTAGAGATGACATCACTACTGATAAAAATAAAATTCTTTGGAGTAAGACTGCCTGAGACATGGCCTAGGCCAGAGGTTTTCATCACTCAGATAATCAGGAAAAATCTCCTATTCTAGCTGCTTAGCCACAAGTGTCAACTGAGACAGTGCTGTTGAACACCCTCATTTGCCACACACACACACACACACACACACACACGGATTTCTACAACCCTTAACTCCTCTGTGTTGAGGTCGGTGGTCCTACACTTCCTTCTGCTCTTTCCTCAGATCAGAGAGTGAAAATTTAAGCCCATGTACACAGAAACACATAGGCAATCTCCTAAATATTCGTTTGGCTAACGGTCCAACAAATTCCAGTACTCTAAGGATTAACCAGTCACTTTATTTCTTTTGGAAGGCTCTGCTATAACTGAAGCCCGACATTTTGTTTATCTTCCAGTGTTTATCTTCCAGGGAACATACTCAATGCGCTCATCATGACAAAGTACCTGTAGTGGAGATGCATTTTTAAATTGTGAAACTTGAAGGCTTTTTTGGAGGAGCAGGGGTTATTATCTAATTTTTAATTTTTTTCGTTCTTTGTAGGAATGGACAAAATATAAGATTCTTAGAGATTTAAACAACTTTAGGCAGTGTTTCTAGCCCCTCTTTAGTGTCAAGTTAAGCAGATCTGCCTGTATGTTAAACGGATATTAGAAACCTATAAATATAAACAAATCTCATTTAAGTTAATTGTTCTGACCTGCCCCCCTCCCACAACAACACCCTTAGGAGAGCTGCTAACAAACAGTGGAAGAAAAATTTGCATTTCAGAGCTCTTTATTTCCCCAGTTAGGCACCAGTGTGGGTTCTCATGAATAATGCAAAGATACAGCTCAGGAAGCTAAAAAGAGAATAAAGAAAAGCAAATGGAGATAACAAATGACTCTACAAACTATATCATTAATCCTTGAATGACTGAGAATTGATTATTAGTGAGCTAATTTTTTGTTTGTTTAGTTATTGACTACAGAGAGGTGGCTTTACAGAGTATCATAAAGCCTGATTGAACAGATGCTCTCTCAAAACGCTCAGGTCCCTATTTTTTCCCTTAATGGGTGTCAACCCTAGAATTATTTAAAGTAATATATTATGAGTGAGGAAAGAAATTGAGTAAGATTTTAGTTCCTTCTCTAAATACATTTTCTTGGAAGTAAGGGAACTCAGGAACTGTATTGCTTGTCTCAATGGCTAGATTTTTGGCATTTGAATGTAAACAAATAACTCTAATATGATGTAAGTGTTTTATTCAAAATATGTGCTATGGGAGAACAGACCATAAATTATATCAATAGCAATTAAGATATGTATTCTTAGCCTTTTTTGGACCCACATTGTATTTAATTAACACTCAAAATTCAACAAATATTTATTGAGCATGTATTATGTGCCAGATACTTACATTTTAACAATGTAACATTTTTAACTATTATCTCAATTAAAAAAACAAAAAATTATTAAATAAATGTAGATTAATGGAGATAGCCAAAGATTTGCCTTTGGAGACATGAGAGGGAGGAGGAATTCAGAGACCTGGCTAAGACCAGAGGTGTATTGCTAAATGTTTAACAATTGGCTCTCTAGGTTAAAAAAAAAAAGGGGGGTAGAGGTCCAGTTTGTAGCATTACTAATTAATAATGATATAAATATGACTGCCATGTTTGATTTCAAAATACAGTATGACATCACTGAATGTGGAATTGGGAAAAGATGCACACTATCCATTCTCCTGATTCATTTTGAACCCAGTATAGCCATAATTTAGTACTCACCAGACAACAGCTTTCCAGGGTCATTCTGAGAACCTATTTATGATTACAAAACAGGCAGATCTGGGAAATAGAATAGGTTTGCAGAATGTCTCAAAAACGTACATGGATATATTAACGTATGCTCCCATTGTCTTTATCTCTTGTCTTCTCTTGATTTTAGAGGGTCTACTCTCATTTCTTGTCTCTCTTTAACCCTCTGCTACATTTGAGCACCTGATCTCTGCTATTACAAAGAGAAAAACAACTTCTGCTATGGAAAGCTGGCAATAACTATGAGCTACTTCAGCAACATCGTTTGCCATTTTGTCACATAGTATTAAAAAATTGTGTTGAGGGGCACCTGGGTGGGTTGAGAGTTCAACTCTGGTTCAGGTCATGATCTCACGGTCATGATTTCAGGCCCAACATGGGGCTCTGTGCTGACAGTTCAGAGCCTGGATGCTGTTTAGGATTCTGTGTCTCCCTCTTTCTCTGCCCTTCTCCTGCTCATGCTCTGTCTCTGAAAAATAAATAAACATTAAAAAATATATAAAAATTTGTGTTGAGATTTAATAAAATTGGTAAACATTTCTACTTCTTCAAGGAAATTTTTAAATGAAACTTGCAGGTTTTCATTGAGATTGTGTTGAGATAAAAAATTCAGTGACTCTAAGCCTTCATTGGAGCTTAATTTTCAGTTTATCCATTATTGCTTTACACCGTCAGTGCAAATGTCAAAAAAATATAAAGGGCAAATAAATAACATGTTTGTGTTATTATTAAAATAATTTTTAACCTTGCAAGCCCTGTGAAAGGATCTCTAGGTGCCCTAAAGGTCCAAAGATAACACTTTGAGAATTACTCAAAGTCACAATGTCTCTTGGTTTTGGTTATTGCAGTAGGCTTCCCACATCCATTCTGGCCACTTTGTAATCCATCCACCAACAATCAGGCAATTCTAATCATGTCACTCCCTCCTCATAAAACCTTTTTATGACCTCCCATTACTCTTATGATGAAATTAAAACCGGCTGACAAAGCCCTCTAGGATTTGGTCCTTGCCTACTTCTATGGTTTCATACCTCTCTGTTTTCTTCAATCTATTTGCAACAGCCACACTAGCTCCTTTCTCTTCCTCAAACACAATAGATTCATCCTTGCCCCCAAAACCTTTGCTCACGTTCTTCTTTGTGCTTGCAGTGTTTTCTCTATTCTCCATTTATCTGATTAACTTGACACATCCTGCAAATGTCAATTTAAATCTTACTTGAAGAGGCTTTTCCTGCCTGACTCCCAATACATTAGATCCTCCTGTTGTAAGTTCTCACACTCTTGTAATTATATAATTAGTGTTGTGCTTATTTTTGTAGATCTGCCTCCTCCATGAGACTGCTATTGTTCTTATGGAAGAGACTGTGTCTGTCATGCTTCCCACTGTATCCCTAATAGGGAAAGGGCTTGAATGCTGTCTGATTTTATTGAAGGGTAATCACTTAGCATAAAAAAATAAAGAATTGGATGATTATCTACATGTAAATATCAATCTATTGCCTCCTATATTCATGTACAACACTGACCCTAAGGGCCTCAATTCAAGGAGCAACAAAGTATCTTAATCTAGCACCAAATTACCTTATAAAACTTTTATTACTAAAAAAAAAAAAAGCAAACTGGAGGTGAAGAGAACACATTTCTTATTTCCTACAGGAATCAAATTGGAGCCAGACCAATATGGCTGTACTCAAATTTGAAACTCAATTCCAATAATGAAAGTTTTGTTACAGAGATAAACTTTTCATATCTAAATTTCTCTTTCCTTTAATTTGATGTCTCTCCAAGGAAGTTCCTAAATTCTTCATATAAATATAACTTGGACAATCAGCAGTCATTTTATTATCTCATCGATTCCTCCATTTCAGTAAAAATGTTGAATAGGTACTAGCGCTGAATCAAGTCTGTAACTTCTTGACTTTCTGGAAAACTTATTATACCCTCAAGCTTAACACCACAGTAAATCTTACCTCTAGAAAATACTGTGGTTCTCTTCCTAGTAAAGAAAAATGTATTAGAAATTAAGTAACTCCAGGAAACTCAAAGCTCTTTAAGATATGCCCAGTATGGCATGTGCATGTATTATGTCAAATGGACAACAAGCAGGTGACTACACACAGTAGCCTAAGAAGGTACCATTAAATATTACAATTTTTAATATTTATTTTCTTCTCAGTTCAAAAAAAGCTACCAAAATAATCTGACTTCCTGAAATACTCCTATATTCTCTGTTAATTTTACTCATGCTGAAATTGATGTATCTAATATAAATTAATGACTTGCTATGAACAATTCATAATAAGTCATAAAACTCAGGATTGCTTATTGATAAAAAAAATGTGTTGAACAGCTAAATATTTTATTTATAATGCCTCAACTACATTTGGAATCATGTGAGGCATTTTTTTTTACTTTTCTATTTCCTGCAGTATTCCTCCCAAAGCTGGAGTTTGTTTTAAAAAGACAAAGATTAAACATTGCAGTGAATTATTTCCCCGCCTATGTGCAAACACCTTTTTCTTTTTGCTTGTCTTTGTGAATTTTTGAAATCTAATATTTATTACATTGTGTTTAAAAAAGAGACAGGTTAACATGCAGTTTGAAAAAGAAAAGATGGTAACTGTAACAGATCTAATTACAATAACTTTCTGTAATTGGGTCAGCAAGAGGCTAGGAATGAATGTATTTATAATGGAAAAGGGAACTTTGCTGGAACATTTTCTTCTCTTTCTTATGTCCATTTACTATGTTAACAGAAAGGGAGCATGAGTGGGGGAAGGGCAGAGAGATCAGGTGAAAACCCTGCCTAATACAACTTTTCAATATTTATATATTCAAGCATTTATTCAAACTGTATGACAGACACTGGGCTAATGCTGGAGGTTATTTTTTTTAACTTGCCCTGAAGAAGCCCATTTTTGCCCTGAAGATGAAATGTGTATCTTCCACTGAGTAGAATGTTAATATATAAACATTAATATATTTGCCACCTTGAAGATATGCAAGGACATTAAACAATTTAATATACCTGAAATCTTACTTTTATTTTTAAAGATGTCACCAGCACTTTATTTAATGCATTTAATACTTTTCACATAAATAATACTGAACTTCCCTTAGATCAGCACAAATAATGATGTTTCTAATATTTTATTTAATTGTACTTCATAGTGATTATTATTTATATAAGTTTCTTTAGTATAATATATTAGTATATGGCATAGTATATATATATGTGTTTTATATTAAATATTTAAGGTTTTTGCCATATTTTAGGTAATAACAAGTTAAAAACTTGCCCAGTATTTAGACTATGATTTAGTTTTATGTCTAATAGAGAGCACTCATGTATTAACATATGTATAAATACTAACAAGTAGTGTATTTCTCGTAAGTACTATAAGCTTAACTATACTTACATAACCATAAGAATAACCATAAGCATATGCACTAATATAAAGATAAGTACTAATAGTTTCTTTTTTAAATTTCTTGCATTGGGTATTATTTTAATGCATGATATGTAATATCATTAATAAAAATGATGGACTGATTTGCACATAAGGAAAGGGACTTAATATGTTAGCCTTTCCAAGAATATTGAGCGTGGGCTATGGAGCCGAGCTGCAAAGTCTGTTCAATTCCCAGCTCTCCACACACTAGAAATAACTTTGAAAAAGTCATTAAACTCATCTCTGTTTCAATTTCCTCGCTGGGAAAGTAGAAAATAATATTTGTCTCTTCATAGGGTAATTGTGAGAGTTACAAAAAAGATTCAAGAAAATTACTTTCTGTAGTTCCTGACACATAGTAAATGCTCAACAAAATATTATTATCATCATCATCAGGAATATTGCAAGGTAAACTAAATGTTTTTAGGATTTTACATCATCGACTTAAAGGAGATATTTGTGCGAGGAGCTTGCCAATATTCACCTGTTATGATAGTATCTGTGTTCACAGAAAACTAAACCAGAGTTTAAATACTGGAAGATTTTTACTCCATATATCTAAATTTGTAGATCAAACCTTCAAATATTTTTATTTCCTTAAAGAATGTTAATTTGTCTTTTTCTTCCCAGTATAAGATTAGAAAATCCATATCCTTTTGTAATTTGTGTGCTTTGTTTTGAAGAATATATTTTGGACATAGAGTTATTACAAAAGATGTCCTTCATGTTGAAAACAAATTTATTTTTCTTTGAAGGACATGTGTGTTGAATTTTAAAATACGACTTTTATTCTCTATGCCTATAAATGGATACATTAAAAATGGAAAAAACTTCTAAGAAAACATTTCTGTTTTCTTAAATACTGCCCTGGGAAAGATGTAATATTTGTGAAAGACTCTGATCCGAAAGTATGATCAGAAATTTTCAAGTAGAGCATTGAATTAGATCTCTAAATGCCACCATGCACTAAGTAAACAGACTTAGCTGGCAGTGCAAATCAAATTGGGAAAACTGAATATCTCAGAAACGGTGCCAGTTTCACACACTTCAACGATTTACATCTTTGGATTTATGCTGAAGCTAGTAGTATAGTATATGAAATATTCCATGAGTTTGATTTAAACCTTACCTTTAAAGGTATGCACCTGTAATTCCTCAACTGTTTAGTTTCAGGAAATTTGAAGGGAATAACTGGCTTCAAACTGGCGAGCTAAATAGGGAAATGTGGGCAGTAAACAAGTGTGCTTTGGAACCCCAATTTCTCTCTTCATATTATTGTTGAGACCATTAGCTACTATAACAAATAAGTTTATAGATGTATGATAGCTCACATACAATAGATATTTATTTTCTACCAAAGCTAAGTCCAAAATGAGAGTTCTTTTCTGACAGATGGTCTCCTTCGAGCAGATATTCAGAGACCCAGGCTCCTTCTAGTTTTGGCTCCATTATTTTCAACATGTTTCCAATATGGCCATGCTAGTCTACAACCAATTACATGAGGGAGGAATACATAGCATGAGGAAAGGTTTCCTGAACCAGGCCTGGGAAAGAGACATACACCACTTCCACTCATATTCCACTGGCTGGAGCTCAGCCATGTGAAAAGGAAGCTGGGAAATATAGCCCAAGATATGCCAGGAATGACAAGCCACAGTGCCACACCCTCCTTGATAATCTGCAGCCTGCAGGCTATATAGTTTCCTTTCCTCAGTCACCAGTGCTTTCCTCCTTGCCTCTATCACCTCTTCATTTGCTCAAGGAAAGTAGTCTCATTAATTAATTCACAGTTCTGTGTCAGTCCCGGGTGTGCATTTTAAAAGCAGAAGCCTGGAGAATGATTATTCACTCTGTAGAAGACAAATGGAGAAGTTTTGTTGTTGTTGTTGTTGTTGTTGTTTGTTGCTTGTTGTTTTGTGAATGGTTTGGTAAAACAGGATCAAAAAATAAGCAAGCGCTTCTTACTCCACAAATAAGACAAATTCCAAAAAGGAGTCGAATTTCTGGAAAATGGGGGGAAGGAGACAAATTCAAGAATATATGTTATAAAATCTATTCAAGTCTGGATTTTTTTTCCCCATCTCTTTATTTATTCACAATATAAGCTAGTGGCAGGTTGGTGTCTCTACTGGTATTAGGTAAAAGATGTGTGTATCTTTATTCCTTTACTGACTTAGCATGCATAAAAGATCTAATAGAAATCGCAGATGCAACATGTTCCAAAACTGAAATGTTGACTTTCCTCCACAAACTTGTTCCACCCACATCCTTTCCCTTCTCCGCTAATGCAACTCTATCCTAACACTTGCACAGAACTAAAACTTTAGAGTCATTTTTCACTTTCCTCCTTCTCTCACATCTCTTATCCAAGTTTCCAGGAAATACTGTTGACTACATATTCAAAATGCTCAGAATATGAACACTTCTCATCTTTACTGCTCAATATTCTGTTGAAGTAGTTCAGTCTATTACCTGGACTACTTAAAAAGACTCCTAATTGGGGTGCCTGGATGGCTCAGTCAGTTAAGGGTCCGACTTGATTTCACCTCAGGTCATGATCTCACAGTTTGTGGGTTCAAGCCCTTCATTGGGCTCTGCACTGACAGCGTGGAGCCTGGTTGGGATTCTCTCTCTCCCTCTCTCTCTCTGCCCTTCCTTCCCTTGCCTGCTCTCTCTGTCTCTCTCTCTCTCAAAATAAATAAATAAATTTAAAAAAAAAAAGAAAGAAAGCCTAAGTAATTTCACTGCTTCTGCTTTTACCTACCACCATCACCACAGTCACCTCCATACCCCTCTGCTCATACACACACAGAATCTACTCTCGGCCCATGGGTTAGAGGGAAAAGCCAAGGTAGGGTGCTATTGCAGTAATCCAGGTGAGAGACAAGTGCTGCTGCCACTCTCCCCTTCAGTCAGTCTACTTTAGCCATGATGACCTCATTGCTGGTTTTGAACAAGCTAGATATTGTCTTACATTTCTCTTTCTCTTCCAAACAAGACTCTTAAATATTCCGATGTTCCAATTCCTATCTTCCCACTCAGAATTTCCAAGTCTTCTTAAACCAATTTCCTTTTTTTAAATTGAGGTATAATCAACATATAACATTATATTAGTTTCAGGTGTACAATATAATGATTTGATATTTGCATATATTGTGATATGAAGTAAAATATCACCAAAAAGCCCCCAAAATTAAACATATGCACATAAAATATCATATATAAAGATATATGATATATTTAAAATTTTTAAATATAGCAAATAAAGCACATAGATATAAATAATAGATAAAATAAAAATATAAAAACAAAACTACAGTAAGTCTCGTTGACATACATATATAGGACTTTTAAGATCTACTTTCTTGGGGCACTTAGGTGGCTCAGTTGGTTGAGCATCCACGATTGTGAGATCAAGCTCTGTGTCAAAATCTGCACTGAGCATGGAACTTGCTTAAAATTCTCTCTCCCCTTCCCTCTCTCCCTCTTGCATGTATGCACACTCTTTCTCTCTCTCCTTATTGCTCTCTCTCAAACAATACACACACACACACACACACACACACACACACACACACAGGGGATGCCTGAGCGGCTCAGTTGGTCAAGCATCAGACTCTTGATTTCAGCGAAGGTCATGATCCCACACACCTGGGATGGAGCCCTGAGTTGGGCTCTGCCCTGAGTATGGAGCTTACTTAAGATTCTCTCTCTCTGTCTCTCTCTCTCTCTCTCTCTCTCTCTCCATCCACCCTCTGGCCCCTGTCCCCTGCTCACTCTCTCTCTAAAATAAAATTTAAAAATTGAAATCTACTTTCTTCACAACTGTCAAATATGCAATACAGTATTAATTATAGTCACCATGATGTACGTTACATCCCCATGACTTATTTATATTATAACCGGAAACTTTTGTCTTTGACAACCACCATCCTCCATGTCACCCATCACTCACCCCTTCCCTGCCTCTGAAACCACAAATCTGTCTCATTTTTGTTTGTTTGTTTGTTTTAAAGATTTCACATACAAGTGAGATCATATGGTATTTGTCTCTCTCTGAGTTATTTCACTCTGCAAAATGCTTTCAAGGCCCATCCATTTTGTTGCAAAGAGTGCGATTTCATTTTTTATAGCTAAATAATAGTCCACTGTGTCTATATACTCCATTTTAAAAATTCATCTATTTATGAACACTTACATTGTTCCTGTGTATTGACTGTTGAATATAATTCTGAAATGAACATGTGGGTCCTTACATCCTTCAAGTTAGTGTTTCCATTTTCTTCAGATAAATACTCAAAAGTGGAATTGCTGGATCCCATGGAAGTTCTATTTTTAAGTTTTTGAGGAAATTCCTTATGATCTTCCATAGTGACTACTAAATTACATTACCACTAACAGTACACAAGTGTTCCCTTTTCTCCACATGCTCACCAGTATTTGTTTCTTCTTATCTTTTTGATAATAAGCATTCTAATGGGTATGAAGTAATATCTCTTTGTGGTTTTACTTTGCATTTCCATGATGATTAGTGCTGTTGAGCATCTTTTCATGTATATGTTAGCCACCTATATGTCTATTTTGGAAAAATGTCTATTCAGATGCTCTGCCCACTTTTCAATTGGGTTGTTTTTGTTTTGCTATTGAGTTGTGAAGGGCTTTTAAAAATACTTTTAACATGTTAACCCCTTATCAGATATATGACTTGCAAATATTATCTCCCACTCAGTATATTGCCTTTTTGTTTTGTTGATGGTTTCCTTTGCTCTGTAGAAGCTCTCACAGTGATTTGTCCCACATGTTGATTTTTGCTTTTGTTTCCTTTGCTTTTGGTCTCAAGTCTAAGAAATCATTGTTAGTAATGTCAAAGAGCTTACCAGATTTTTCTATTCTATGTAATATATAATGCTTCCTAACATACTTTAGAAGTTGGATGATTTTTATATTCATTGTTTGCCTCTCTTTCAGAATGTAAGCTCCACCAAAGCAGAGATTTCTCTTGTCATTTTTCCCATTGCTGTCTTTCCAGTGCCTAGAAGAATACCTGACACGTAATAGATATTCTGTTAATATTTACTGTACATTGATTGAATTTTTCTAGATAGTAGCATATAATTTAAAATTGGTGGTCCTGTAAGTTTTAAGCTTTTCTCAGTCACAACTACATGATAAAAAAGTCTAATCAAAATTCTTAAGACAAACATTTCTTACAGTATGTTTGATGGAAAATTAATCTTACAAAATACTCTTGCAGATAAGTTTATAAAATATGGCATACCATGTCTACTTCTTATAGATTTGCAAAGTGTGTTAGTATATTATAGTCTCTGAGATAGTTTTCTATACAAAAACCTGCTTGATTCTAATCCAACGTTTCCTAAATTTATTTAATTTATTTAATGTAAATAAATTATTTTTTTCCATAGGGCAGCTATCGACACTCATGGAATTTTTGTTCTGATGCTTACACTGGGGAAACATTATTTTAGACCAGTGATTTAAAAATAATAATATCCAAATGTGTTTTAACCCAGAAATACAGTTTGGCTCAACATATGAAAATCAATCATTGTAATATAGTATATTAGGTAGATAAAAGATAAAAACCACCTGATCATCTCAAAAATTTTTCATGATAAAAACATTTAACCAATGAGGAGTAGAAGGAAATTTCTTCAACCCAATAAAGGACATCTACAAAAAAGAAAAAAAAAAGAAAGAAAAGAAAAAGAAGAAGAGAAGGAAAGAAAAAAAACCCCAGCTTACATCATGAATGGTGAAAAACTGAGTTTTCCCCCCTATAGTCAGGAATCAGAAAAGAATGTTCATTTTTCACTATTTTTACAGAACATTAAACTGGAGATACTAGGCCAGGCAGTTAGATAAGAAAAAAGAAACAGAAGTATCCAGATTGGAAAAGAAGGAAAACCATCTCTATATAAAGGCTAGAGGATTTTTATGTTAAACACACCTAAACTATTAGAGCTAATAAAATGAGTTCAGCACTGCTGGATATAAGACCAATGTGCAAACATTGACTATATTACTATACTCTAAAAATGAGCAAACTAGAAAACAATTTCATTGATAATAGCATCAAAAAAGAATAAAATACTAAGGAATAAATCTAATGAAAGAAGTGTAATGTAAGTATACTGAAAACTACAGAACATCATTAAAATAAATCAATGAAGACCTACATAAATGGAAAAATATATTCATATATTAATGGATGGAAAGAATCAATATTGTTATGATGGCATTACTCCCTGGATTGATCTATAGACTTAGCACAATCCCTATCAAAATGTCTGTTGGCATTTTTTTTCAGAAATTGACAAGCTGATCCTAAAAAGGAGATTCAGGGGACCCCCAAATAGAAAACAATATTGAAAAAGAACAGAGCTAGAAAATACACTTCTCTATTTCAATAGTACAAGGCTATAATCAAGGTGGTACGGAACTAGCCTAAAGAAAGATAATTGAGAATTTTCACAACAAATTAATGATAGAGCTAGGATTTAAACCCAAATTAGATGTAAAAATCTATGTTTTTCTTACGACCACATAAGTTTTTTGCCTGTTGCTATTCTCTATATTCTCCACAATCCCTACCCCAGGACCATGTACCTAATACACACTCAATAGTAACCAGTGAGTGAATAAATGTGCTTCTGGTGATAATAGCCATCCTATGAGGAAGTGAGTGGCATGTAAAGAAGGATAATTATATTTTTAAGTACAACCTACCAGTAATTTTGCAGCCAGAGAAAGAAATTAAAAGCTATAATTGTTTATGTTCTGAGTAGAAAGCACAGATGGAGTGTCTACATTCTAATATTCTTCACCCTTCAGAATGGATTGGTTAAGAATATGAGTTAAATATGAGTAAAATGAGAGTATGAGTAAAAATGATCAGACTGAAATATGAGACACTCCCAGACTTAAGACCAAAACTAAAATTAGAGCAATTAGGAGACATAATCTCATAGTTCTACTTTTCCTGCCAACTTGTCATTTTGAGTGAGATTAAGATAAGTGTTAGCTCTATGGGATGGAAACTTACATACATACTAATACACGTGACTTTTCTTGGGAAAAGACCCTGTAACTTTTAAGATCCTAGGAGATTTTTAGTCTTGGAATATATTCACAAAACAAATCAATCATAAAGAGTTTAATGTCATCAATGACTAATGGGCACCATCTCAAACCTGCCTCCTCCAACATAGGGAATACAGTGCTGCCACAGTCAAGGTCAGAGGCAATAGTGTTGGAGCACTACGTGTCTTTCTAACAAATTTAGACTTGACAGTTATTTTGTCTTTCTCCTGTCCTAGTGGATCAGTCCACAGGAACGTGGCACATTTTCTGGAAGCTGAGGGAATACATACCAACCTATCTGCCTCCATTCTAAGATGGATGCCCTACACATCAGGTCATAGGTACAGTACACTAGTGACAGCTGTTTGATAACACAAGGGAAGGATGTCCAGAGGAGATTGCGGGTGAAGGCTAGGCCACACCGCTCAACTTTCTATGTGTCTCCTTTTATAGACCTGAGAGCTAACCACAAGCAGTTGCATGCTTTGATAAAAGTGGATCATAGAAATGGAAATACGTGCCATATCTGGCACACACTGTAGGCTCGTTTCTTTGAACAGTTGAATGTAAACAGTTGTCTTTTACAGGGTAGTAATGTCTAGCAGGTATTTTTAAAGGATTTATGTTTTATCTTATAATATTATATAAGTCAAGCCATCTTAGGTAAAGCAAAACATCTGAATATTGGTATTTCATTGTCACTAACCCATAAAATCATCTAGAATAACTTGCTTCATTTTTAGAACTTAAACTTTTATGCTTATGAAAACAACAACAATAAAAGTCATCCTTCTATTCCTGTGTTAACAGGAAAGCTATTGCACAGATAACGTAAAATATCACTTTGTTATGAAGTTAGCCCTGAATGAGTGATGTGGGCCTGGGCTGGAAGAGTACAAGACCTTATAGGGTGCCTTCTTGAGAGCTAAAGTTAAAAGGCTAATTTATCTTCCTACCGCTGTTTATCTTTTGCTCTGATTTTAGTATTTAGCTCTCTTAACTTGTTATATTATATATATAATAATTATATATATATTAATAGTATATATATGTATAATTTTGTAAGACACCTGCCCAAAACACTTTTGGAGAAAAAGTGGGGGTATAAATAATCCAATTTTACTGAAACTGTATAATCAGTTGGATTTTCTTGCGCACACCCCAGGTAGTCATTGGGATGATGAAACAAAGGAACGGTACGAGATCCTAATGCATTGCTTAGGAACACCAACTTGTTAGCCACTTAAAGTGCATAAATCATATGCAGATAAGTAAGGCTTACCTTAACTTTGAGAGAATTTTGAAATAAAAAAGTGCTGGAAGTAAAATTAAATATTAATACTCTTTTATACTACATTTGAGGTGCCAGACACTAGTCTCATGGTTTCACATGTATGATGTGTGGTCTGTTGTTACCACAATCCTCATCTGAAAAACTGAGGATCAGAGTGGCTAAGTGCCTTGCCTAAAGTCACACTGGTAAAAAGTGGCAGCCAGGATTTGAAGCCAGGCAGTCTAGCTGTAGGGTCTATTACACCATTATGTGGCATTAGTTCTCAAGACAGCAGAAAACAATTGTGTGAATAGCTCTGTGATTACCAACCATGGAGACTCAGTAGCATTGTCTTGGGAAGCAAATATGAGAGGTTAAAAACATATTCTGATATCTGGAACCCACTCGAACATCATTATGTACATTTTCTAAAAGACCTGTAGGTGATTCTTTTCATGCAGTCCGAGTTAAGAACTACTGAAATAGATGAACCATCAACTTCACTTTATAAACTAAAGAGCAACAAACACTTTTTAATATAATGTATTTAGTTTTGATAGAGAAAACATAAGCTGGAGAAAAGCAGAGATAGAGGGACAGAGGATTCCAAAGAGGCTCCATGCTGTCAGCACAGAGCCCAATGCAGGGCTCAAACCCACAAACCCTGAGATCATGACCTGAGCCAAAATCAGAAGTCGGATACTTAACTGACTGAGCCACCCAGGTGCCCTACAGCAAAGATTTTGAAGATTCTGAGTAGTCTCTTCAAAAACCTTGGAAGAGAGAAATGATTAAAACGAGCACAGTATCATAGTGATAAACAGTCATGAGAATAATCATGACCCAAAGAAACCAAGTCATATACAGACGCTAAGCTTGTCACTCTTCTTTCAACAAAAGGCAACATTTGCAGCTGTGGGGAGTTATGATCTATATTCAAGAGAATACAGAAATATAAGTCCAGGGTGAATGATGGAGCAATACCAGTTACACTTTCCATTAACCGAGATGGGAAGAAGTACCGAGGCAAAAATGCCATCACTCGGTTACAAGTACAGCTGCAGCATACTCCATTTTCACTGCATAACAAGAATGTTCTTTGAAACCTATGCTTTTTGGTCAAAACAATGCAAAATATCTTCAACAACTTTATTTTTTTTCGCCAATTCTCATTGATTTTTGAAACTTTATTTATATTTTGGTCTTAAAAATCATTTAATTGACTTCTGTAAGAAGGGAAAGCACAAAAGTTTGCTAAATATCAGATCCACACAAATCCTCATGTAGGTTTCCTGTGTAGCCTTCATTAATGCAAATCTTTGTGAATGTTTCATTCTTACTGTAGATCCTGAATCTGTTTTACAATAATGAAGCCATAAAGTTTTAATGGAACATTCATTACAAACCATAACATTTCTATTAAAAGGAAAGCTGGGTAATACAAAATATGAAAGAATCTGAGAAACAGGCAATCTGTTGAGGCTTAGTATACATTATTTGTAGTTTTGTCATTAATTCCAAAGAGCACATAGCACATGCATGAGGCACAGTAAATCCTCTCCCTTATTAACCTCCCTGATTTAGAAATCCATCGTTTGTAAAACTGGACCAGTTATTAAACTATCACTTGCCTAATTAACCACAAGTCTATTACAAAGCATTTTGTTAGTGGTATCAACAACTATAGGAGGATGGAACTTTATTGAAAATGGGCTTGTTAAGCTTGCCAACTCCTTAGGTAACAGGGGCTGTGCTGCCACTTCAGCTGTTAATTAGATGTTTAATGCCTCATGGAAAAAGATTGAAGGAAGCAAAACTAAAATATTCTTTAGGTACTGTAGTATTTCATTTGCTAAAGTAACAAAGGATAGGACAAAATTTAAGAGTTATATGCGTTCCAACTTTTCACTCAGGAACTCTTCTACACTGTCTGTGTTCCATTTGAGGACGCTTAGTTCTTCAGCAATGTTCCCGTTGTCGTCCAAAAGCTTTAACACAGGGTCTGAACCACGAACGTACTTGATTTGTAGTCCTCTGAATAGTTTAGGTTTATCACTCCTGACAAAAGCTTGGACTTGAGGAAACCTCCCCAATTTTCATCCACAAACTTCAAGGATAGCACCTACATAAAGCGTTTTTGTTTCAAATTGTGCTTCTTCCTGACAGCGTCCTCTACAGTCAGGATCCAGCTGAAGCAGCTTAAACTGTCCAAGAAGATCACAAGAGCTGCAGAGCAAGTTGCTGGAGAAGCCCACCTCTCTGCAAGCTTCCCATGAAAACTC
>NC_043700.1:98489694-98546793 GCF_006229205.1 Suricata suricatta
TACAATTTATTACTTGCCCATAAGCTACAACACAGCCTGCTTAATACCTTTCCTTAAATTCCACCTCTATACTATAATATACTTGAGGTAACACATTTTTTAAAAGCCAGATTCAACTGGTTATAATCAAAAGTAGCCAAATGTGTGTTGCTTTAAAAACAAAAACTAAAATTATATCCAGGTCTTCAACAGACATTGTCCAAATTTGTGAGAATTTAAAAATACAGATTAAAAATACAAAATAAATTTCTCATTTATACGATTTCTCTCTTCTCCTTTAAGATAGATAGTAGCTTGGTTCAATAGAACTGGTTAAGCATCAGTTAAGCATCTGACTCTTGATTTCAGCTCAGTTCATGATCTTACTGTCATAAGATTGAGCCCCACATCGGGCTCTACATTCACTCTCTCTCTCTCTCTCTCTTTGTCCTCTCTGTACCCCTCCCCCACTCATGCATGCTTGTGTGTTCTCTCTCTCCCCCATGTATTCAAAGGGATACATGCAACCGAATGTTTATAGCAGCATTATCAATAATAGTTAAATTAAGGAAGCAGCCTAAGTGTCTATCAACTAATGAATGGATAAAGAAGATGTGGCATATATACACACATAAAAAGAAAGAAATCTTGCCATTTGCAACAACATGGAGCTAGAGAGTATTATTCTAAGGGAAATAAGTCAGAGAAAGACAAGTGCCATATGATTTCACTCGTGTGTGGAATTTAAGAAACAAAATGAACAAAAGAAAAAAGAAAGACAAACCATAGACTCTTAACTACAGAGAAAAGATACCTGAGGAGAGGTGGGAGGAGGAATGGGTTAAATAGGTGATAAGGATTAAAGACCACACTTACTTATCATGATGAGCACTGAGTTATGTGTGGATGTGTTGAATCACTATATTGTACACCTGAAACTAATATTATAAGACTGTATGTAACTATACTGGAATTAACATTTTAAAACCTAAAAAACCACAATTGCAAACTATTCCAACAACCTATTTTGGCCTAAGAAGGAAAAGGATATAAAAAAGAAGGTAGTTCATCTTTTGAATATTGAGATGCATTAAATATTATGGCAGAGACATTTATACATCCATGTAATTGAAATCCTTTCAACAGTTTTGTGATGTAGGCTTTTTATACACCCATTTTTATAGAGAAGTCAAGTCAGAGAGACTGAATATGTGCTCAAGAATACACTGTCAGTAAGATCTAGAGTTTGAATCCCTACCTGATGACCTCAGTACCCAAGTCTTTTCCAAACCATTCCTGCCGTGTGCTGCCTTGAGCCGCAGTGGATGGTGCTGGTGGACAGTGTGTGAAGGTGCCCTGCACAGTCTGGTGATAGGGAGATTTTCCACTCTGGCAGGATAAAGTCTCTTTAAACCCTCATCTTCTGTATTCTTTTTAAAAGAGCATCTATTTAATCATAAGCCTCACATCCTCAGGAAGAAAGTCTCCCATCATTCTTAAAGGATTGTTTCCTTAAATGTTAGATGGCATGAGGTCACATATCAGGCCCATGGTGGCTGCTTTTTGTTTAACGTTTGATAATGCATTTGTCTTATGGTCAAATGGTATTATTACCAGAACTCTACTGAAACATAAAAGGCGAATGGAAAAGTGACAAAAACCGGGGTTTGGGTAAGAACTAAATAATAATAATAATAATAATAATAATAATAATAATAATAATAATACAGAGGGGTGCCTGGGTGGCTCAGTCGGTTGAGTGTCTGGCTTCAGCTCAGGTCATGATCTCACAGTTTGTGGGTTCAAGCCCCACGTTGGGCTCTGTGCTGACAGCTCAGAGCCTGGAGCCTGCTTCAGATTCTGTGTCTCCCTCTCTCTCTGACCCTCCCCTGCTCATGCTGTCTCTGTCTCAAAAATAAATAAAGCATTAAAAAAAATTAAACAAAAAAAAATAATAATACAGAATAGATTTGATTTAGAAAAAAGCAAAACCTGTGGACAAAAAAGCAGTATTAAAAATGTACTTTATAGTCATAAAAAATTGCTTAAAAGGCAGATTTAAGTTATGCAAGGCAAAGAAATGAAACTAAGAAAAACTTTTCTTTTTTGCTTTGAGGGAGTAAGAGATGACATTAAAAACACAAAGGCTAAATAAATTTACCCCTTCATACACCTTTACTTTTTACTGAAAAAATAACATACATGTAGGAAAGTATATGCATTATCCTACATATTCATAAATACATGTCTCAGTGCTTTTTCATAAACTGAACACACATAGATAACAACACCCTGGTCAAGAAATAGTAATTTCCAAGCTCTGGAAATTCATCCTCCTGCCCTGGCCACTTGCCTTCTAAAGTATCTATCGTGACTTCTAATACCCTGTATCACTCTTGCCTGTTTTTGATCTGCATGTAAACAGAATCATACAATGTGTACGTCCTTGTGTCTCTTGCCAGACATTATGTTTAAGAGATTTCACCCACATTGTTGCAAGTGGCAATTGTTTATTCATGTTCATTGCTAAAGAGTATATCATTGAATGAATAAAACACAATTTGTCTATCCATTTTATGTTTATAGATACTTGTATTGTTCCCAGTTTTGACTACTATGAATGCTCAGGAAAATGCATATTCATAAACATGACTTTCTGTTGCCCATACATCTGTTACATATATATCTAGGAGTAGAATTGCTTAACCATTGCCTGGGCATTGGCTCAGTTTTAATATTTATTGCCAAAAGATTGTTTAAAGTTGCCGTGTTAATTTACATTCCTATTAATAGTGTATACAAGTTCCGAATGCTCTAAGCTTTCCTTGAGTTTGGTATTAACATTTTTTTAAATTTTAGATTTTCTAGAAGGTGTAGGGGTATCTTACTGTGGTTTTAATTGTATTTAAATTGTAATTTAATTGTATTTCAAATAAGGTTGAAAACATTTTCATATGTGATTGGCAATTCGGATATGCTTTTCTCTGAAGTGCTTTTGTAAGTCTTTTGCAACATTTTCTAATATGCTTTCTATATTTTTCTTATGATTTATTGCAATGTGTTTGTGTGCATTTTGATTCTGAGTCCTTTGTTGGTTTATATATTGCAAATATTTTCTATTTTCTGGCTTGCCTTTCTACTTCCTTTATATACTTTTTTAATAATGAAGGTTTTGATACAGTATTATTTATCAATAACTTCCCTTATGGCTAACGTTTTCTGTATCCTGCTTAAGATGACTTTCTTATGGAGCACCTAGAAGGCTCAGTTGGTTAAATGCCCAACTTCAGCTCAGGTCATGATCTCACGATTCCGGAGTTCGCGCCCTGCGTTGTGCTCTGTGCTGATAGCTCAGAGCCTGGAACTTGCTTCAGATTCTGTGTCTTCCTCTCTTTCTCTGCCCCTTCCCCCACTCATGCTCTCTCTCTCTCAAAAATAAATAATCATTAAAAAAAAAAACAAGAAGACTTTCTCTACTCCAAATTCATGAAGACATTCTCCCAGGTTATATATAAATTTTAGTGTTTCGTCTTTCATTCACACTTAAATCTCAATATCACTTCAAATTGATTTCCGTGTATGGTAGGAGTTTTCTTTGTCTTTAAAAAAAAATCAAGTATAGTCAATTATCTAGGACAAGAAATGGAAAGACAAAAAATGACACTAAAATGTTTGGATTACTTGGATTTGAAGGTGGAATCCTTATTTATAAAACAGATTGGCAGCTGTCACTATAAAGTTAAAAGCTTTCTTCTGAAAGGATATGAAAAAGAAATAGAGTAACTTTTTTTGGACACTAGAGAACACAAAACCCCCAGTCATTTACAGTGTCCAGGGAACAGGAAACTTCTGATTCAGAATAGCTCAGTAGCTTTAGAAAGGGCTTTGGAGTCAAAAAGACCTGGACTTCCACCTCAGTTCTGCCATCACCTGCTGTCACTGCTCCGGGTATTTAACTCACTGTGTGTTCTCAGCTGCACAGTAAAATCATACCCATATCATGGGCTTCAAGGAGGGAGGCAATTAGACACCATACATGTTTTGTTCATCATTGTGTGTCCAGCCCTTCCAACAGCTTCTACCAGGTAGTAGGAACTTAATCGGCCTTTCCATCAGTCTTACACTATCATTATTAGTTACTTACACTCTAATTAGAATAAATTTAGAAGCTTTGCTGGGAAGGAAAAAGCAAGAGATCATGAGGTAACTTGGAAAACCAGAGACTATCTACTTTCACGATTTTGTCAAGGTAAAATTAGATGAGACAGCTTATTGTTGACACCCAAGAAGACAGTAGAATGTCATCATTTTGAAATGTCTTGGAAGGGCCAGAAAGAGAGTAACTAGCATGCCTTTGTAAACCCAAATCGCACTAGAAAGACCAATTTAATTTCCTGATACATGGCAAAGCAAGATTGATAAAGAGAAAACTGCACACTTAATCTCTTTAATCATCAGTAAGGCCTTTCATATCATCTCACCAAACATTCCTGGGAACACACTGGATTCTTCTTTCCTCACCTGTGGTCCCTGGCCCTGGACTGGCAGCAATATCACCCAGGAACACACTCTTAGAATCCCCAGACCTACAGAGTCAGAACCTGCATTTTAGCAAAATCTCCAGGGGACCCTTATGCATTTTAATTGTAAGAAGCACTGATACAGACAGTTAAAGTGCCTACTGATCTCATAAGCCACATTTAAAAAATAAATTTAGGAATGGAAGTGAAGCAAGAAAGTTTGGGGGTTGGGGAGCCAAACTAAAGAAACGGCAATTATCCTATAAAAGGTTAAAGTTATTTGCTAAGGCCATTCTGACTGCACTGCATGCTCTCGGCCAAGGTTATTTATCTTTCCATTTATCCCAGTTTTTCTTTCTTTTCTCCACCATCTCAAATAAAAATCATAATGATTGGATCTACCTTTGCTTTTGATTTCTACCTTAGCAAAAAGAGGACTGCAGACCAAAGGAAGAAGGAAAGGGAGGAAAGGCAAGAAGCAAAGTGTTTAAAGGAAATTGCACCTAACGTACTGTCTTGATCTCTCACTTTGCCACAAATTTAGCCAAAAATCTTTTTCCTTTACAACTTCTGACTTGGAATCCTAAACTCTCTGTCTTTACTTTCTATGTCCTCCCTTTGAAGAGAAAAACCAACATGAATGGATTGGGCTACAGAGTCTCTAAGAAAGTGTGTTGTTTATTTGTTTTGTCAGTTGGCTTGTGGAAGTAAACTCTGTTGAGTTAAATAAATGGAATGGGTGGCTCAAATCCCAGTAGTGATCTGTTGACCTAACAGTTTAGTAATTTCTAGACGCCTAAGGTTATTCTGTTAAATGGTCATCCAAAGACTTACCATTTATGATCAATTATCTTTAGTATAAAATGATTGTAAAATAATCATATTAATAACAATCACTAATATGTCTGGTTTGATTAATATGTGCCAGACACTGTGCTAAGTGTCTTAGATATATTCCTACACTTCTTTTTTTTTAAGTTTATTTATTTTTTTAAGAGAGATAGCAAGTGGAGGAGGAACAGAGAGAGGGGGTGAGAGAGAGAAAATCCCAAGCAGACTCCCTGCTGTCAGTGCACAGCCCAATGTAGAGCTCGAACCCATGAACCTTGATATTATGACTTGAGCCAAAACCAAGAGTCGAAGGCTTAACCAACTCAGCCACTCAGACACCCCCCACATTTAGATTTCTTAATGGTATGATTAGATGAGTTAGGGAGCCATTATGTCCCTGTTCATTTATTGAGTCCAAATATTAAGAGAAAGTAAGAGTCACTATAACACAAAATATTCACTAATTAGTTGACCACTTATAGAATGAATTGCATACAAGTAAACATCACTGCCACTTAATGCCAGCATCCCAGGACAAGAGCCAATGTTTCTGTTCCTCAGTTTCTTGTTAATTGTGTCAAACATCCAGAAACATAGTGAAAGCCAACAACAAAGCATAATTGTAAATTTTGGAAAAGATGCAGATTTCATGAAGTTAATAAAAAAATGTGTTGGAAGAAATATGTTCAAATCACAGGAAAAGATATTAACAAATGAGGACTTGGCAGAATTTAGAGTAGATAACAACTGAAAAAGAAAATTAGCAAACTCTTGGCAGGTTATGTTTTTCAAAAAAGAATGATTTAAATATCAAAACATTATGATCCTGCTATAAAAGCCAACCCTGAAGTGAAGATTGTCTACCATGCCATCATATCATTTTATCCCTTCGAAACTGTGTCAAAAATTAATACCTGCTTCATTTCTATTTATGCTAAAAATATGTCTTTGCAATGTTAACTATGAATTAAAATGAATTCATTATCCGTTAGTTTAGCTTGAATTTTTAAGATGAATTTGCAAACTTCTTATAATTTGCTATAAAATATATGATATTCATTTTAAGTGGGTTTTTCTTCCAGTATCAATTCTTCTTGGGTAAGAAGACTCTCCTATTTTATTATGACCCATTTTATATATATATAGGGAAACTGAGGCTTTACATAGCTCCATATGTTGACCAATAATGCAGCCAAGCATCTAGTCTGCAACATCCAGTCTCAGTTTTACAGAGTGTTGTTACTAAAATTAGCTTTCTAAAATCATTCCAGTGGAGGTCAAGGAGGTTGTTTCCTCCTTTCGCCTCAAGGGTTTTGATGGTTTCCTGTCTCACATTCAGGTCCTTCAGCCATTTTGAGTTTATTTTTGTGTATGGTGTAAGAGACTGGTCTAGTTTCATTCTTCTGCATGTTGCTGTCCAGTTCTCCCAGCACTACCTGCTAAAGAGGCCGTCTTTTTTTCCATCGGATACTCTTTCCTGATTTGCCAAAAATTAATTGGCCATACATTTGTGGGCCCAGTTCTGGGTTCTCTATTCTATTCCATTGGTCTATGTGTCTGTTTTTGTGCCAATACCATACTGTCTTGATGATGACAGCTTTGTAGTAGAGGCTAAAGTCTGGGATTGTGATGCCTCCCGTTTTGGTTTTCTTCGTCAATCTGACTTTGGCAATTTGGGGACTTTTGTGGTTCCATACGAATTTGAGGATAGTTTGTTCTAGCTTTGAGAAGAATGTTGGTGCAATTTTGATGGGGATTGCATTGAATGTCTAGATTGCTTTGGGTAGTAATGACATTTTCACAATGTTTATTCTTCCGATCCATGAACAGGGAATGTTTTTCCATTTCTTGGTGTCTTCTTCAATCTCCTTTGTAAGTTTTCTATAGTTTTCATTATATAGGTCTTTTACATGCTTGGTTAGGTTTACTCGTAGGTATTTGATTGTTTTTTGTGCAACGGTGAATGAGATCAGTTTCAGTTTCTTGATTTTTCTTTCTGCTGCTTCATTTTTGGTGTATAGGAATGCAACTGATTTCTGTACATTGATTTTGTACCCTGCAACTTTACTGAATTCGTTGATCAGTTCTAGAAGGCTTCTGGTGGAGTCCGCCAGGTTTTCCATGTAGAGTATCATGTCATCTGCGAAAAGTGAAAGTTTGACGTCTTCTTTGCCAATTCTGGTGCCTTTATTTCCTTTTGTTGTCTGATTGCTGATACTAGGCAATTGCCTACTTGACACATCCCCAAAGACAAGGGAAATGAAAGCAAAACTGAACTCTTGGGACCTCATCAAAATAAAAAGCTTCTGCACTGCAAAGGAAACCATCAAGAAAACTAATAGGCGACTGACAGAATGGGAAAAGATAGTTGCAAATGACATATCAGATAAAGGGCTAGTATCCAAAATCTACAAGGAACTCACCAAACTTCACACCCACAAAACAAATAACCCAGAGAAGACATGGGCAGAAGACATAAACAGACACTTCTCCAAAAAGAACATCCAGATGGCCTACAGGCACATGAAATGATACTCAACATCACTCATCATCAGGGAAACACAAATCAAAACCACACTGAGATACCACCTCACACCAGTCAGAGTGGCTAAAATGAACAAATCAAGAGACTATAGATGCTGGCAAGAGTGTGGAGTGACGGGCACCCTCCTACACTGTTGGTGGGAATGTAAACTGGTACAGCCACTCTGGAAAACAATGTGGAGGTTTCTCAAAAAACTATCCATAGAACTCCCTTATGACCCAGCAATAGCCCTGCTAGGGATTTACCCAAGGGATACAGAAGTGCTGATGCATAGGAGCACATGTACCCCAATGTTCATATTGCCAACAATAGCCAAAACATGGAAAGAGCCTAAATGTCCATCACCTGATGAGAGTGGATCAAGAAGATGTGGTATATATATATATACAATGGAGTACTACATGGCAATGAGAAAGAATGAAATCTGGCCATTTGTAGGAAAGTGGATGGACCTCGAGGGTGTCATGCTAAGCGAAATAAGTCAGGCAGAGAAGGACAGATACCACATATTTGCACTCATAGGTCTAACAGGAAAACGGGAGAAACCTAATGGAGGACCAGGGGGAGGGAAAGAGGAAAAGAGAGTTGGGGAGAGAGAGGGACGCAAAACTTGAGAGACTATTGAATACTGAAAACGAACTGAGGGTTGAAGGGGAAGCGGGGTGGGGGAAAGAGGTGGTGGTGATGGAGGAGGGCACTTGTGGGGAAGAACACTGGGTGTTTTATGGAAACTAATTTGACAATAAACTACTTAAAATAAATAAATAAAATCATTCCAGTAAGAAGAATTTGACCAACGAAGTTAACAAAGTGGAAGAGAGAAATTTTTAATCCTTGACTTTTTAAGTTGTTGAACATAATATGACGATATGATATAGAATAGGACTCACTAGAATTCAATTAGAATTTATTATTTGAGGGTCAAGATGCTTCTTATGCCTTAGATAAAATGTATGCAGCTGGCAATGAAAGAAAAAAATTTCTAAAAAGATGGATGGATCATTTAGTTCAAAGCAAATTTGAAAGATTTGAAATCATCTGGAACCATAAAATTACATCATCCAAGCTCAGTGCTACACTTTGTTCGGATTTATGCACTGTGAATATGACTGATTGCACAGGCAAATTGAAACAAATGATGTGGTACCTGTGGGAACTCCAGATACACCTTCCATTTACAGACATACCTGTTAAGTCCTAGACTTTGCAGGTGTACATGCTAATTATAGCAGTGATAAATCCCTTTATGACATAAACTTCATGTTAAATGGGATATGTTCTGAACTTCAACTTCTTTTAATCCAGTTGCTAGAAACATGGCTTTGTCCATTCCTGCTTGTGAATCTGCCCTGAATTTTTAGTTATATAAGCATTATATCCTTGGGGGATAAGGAGGAGAGAATAATTATTAATGGCTGATCTCTGAGCTCCCAGTAGTATAGAGTAAATGTAATTTTGTTACAGGCACAGACAATAAAAACAAGACATTTTTCTAGTGAGAAAGATGTACTTAAACAGGGGTAGTTGCATGTCAATATCAATCTTAAGAATCAGTGAAAAATGATGAGACCCCTGAGTGTCTCAGTCAGTTAAATATTTGATTCTTGATTTCACCTCAAGTATTGATCTCACAGTTTGTGGGATCAAGCCCTGTGTCAGAGTCTGCACTGACAGTACAGAGCCTGCTTGGGATTCTCTCTCTCCCACCACCCCTCTCTCTCTACTTCCCCCCATCAAAATAAATAAGCATTAAAAAAAAGAACCAATGAAAAATGTTAACCCTCTCATTAGGAAAAGTCAGTGTAACAGAAATTGAAAGGCACAAAATAAGGTATTTTATATTCAGAATGCATTAGTAGGTGAAAATGAGACATGACTACACATTATTGATAAGACATATTTAAGATAATATAACTTTCAAGCATTTATCAGGTTAGAATTATTCTTCTACATAATCTGTTTCACTTCCTTCTTAAAATCAATGTATATTAACAGAAATATGAATGCTTATTACTTTTGACTTCTAGTTCAAAATAAAATAAAGGATGTATGTAATTGGTAACATTAACTATATAATGATTAATGTTTAGTTGTGCCTATTTGTGAGGGTGAAGTGATACTATTTAAGCTAAATATTCAGCTATGTGCTCACATAAGACTGAAGTTAAAATATTTTATCTGAGATATTTCAGGTAAGGTTATATGTAATGGGTAGATTAGGTTATTCACAACCATATAGACACATGGTAGCTCAAGGAATAGTCAGAGAAGTCTTTGAGGAGATAATATTTTAGTGATAATAATAATGAAAGCCATAAACAGAACACTAAGGATCCAAGGTAAATGAATTGTGAATGAATGAAGAAAACATTTACTCAATGACTAAGCTAAAAGCCTCCAAACAAACTTGAGAAATGTTTAAAGTACATGAACACAAGATCACTGGATGAATATTTTTATAAGCATGGAAAAAAACAAAGCAACGACCCCATGAGAATATGTTTGGGACATGTCAACAGAAGTCTCTCAAAAGCCCTAACACAGCAGAAAATGGCCTGCAGCATCTGGCTACATCTTATGAGCTTGGGAATCTATCTGGGCAAATCATTGTCACTATTTTTTGTATAGTCTCTCAACTAGAGACTGGAGTGCTGGCAAAAATCACAGTCACCTCATTTGTAAGACTCACCCAAAAGCATGTGTGTAAAGGTACAAATAGCCACTATAATAAATGTCATTTCACCCTACCACATGTTCAAACAAATTACCTGACTTCTGAAACTCACTATCTATGCTGAATATCATGTTGTGCGGCAGAAAGGAATTTATAGTACATTTATGAAAATTTTTAAACAATACTAAGTGGAATGGGCTAAATGCAGACAAAAACAAAATAATAACTAGTTACAGAAAATAGTAGTTAAGAAAAAAATAAGACAAAGAGTCTAAAGACTCACAAGAGAGACAAATTAAACAGGCTAAATTTTCCTTAGCCCTAACTGTCATATCATGTTTACACATAGGAGAGATAGGAGCTAGAAAGTATTTTTCTCACAAAATTAATATGAGTTAAATCTTTATTAACAGCATTTGGGGGGTTTTATATTGCCAAAAAAGGGCATATCTATATGATGGAGTATTATTCAATCATGGAAGTATCTTAGGAATAATAAAAAAGAATTTAAAATAAGCTGAGTCCTATGAAAACATTTTAGATAAGAAAAATGAATAGTTCCATTTCTTGAGAGGATTACTTCCTGTTTATTTCAGAGGCATATAAAATAAAATATTTGTTTATTGGCTTTAAATGGGATGGAAATCTAGATAAGCCTTTTATGGGAGGATGATAGCAAACCCTGTAAAACTACAATGACATACGACTTCATATCCACCAGGAGGACTAGAATCAGCAAGATGAACAATGACAAGTGTTGGCAAGGATGCAGGGAAATTAGAGCACTTATACATAGCTAATGAGAATGTAAAATAGTTCAGTCACTTTGGAAGACAGTTTGGCAGTTCTTCAAAGAACATGGAATTATATGACCCAGTAATCCCATCCCTAACATTTACCCAGGAGAATTGGAAATATATTTCCAACCACACAAAAATATGTACATGAATGTTCATAGAAGCATTATTCATAATAGCCAAAAATTGAAAAATTCAAATAGCCATTAACCAAAAAATGGATAAACAAAACATGGCATATCTATACAATGGAATATTATTCAATCATGAAAAAGAATAAAACATGCTACAATGTGGATGAACCTTACAAACATTATGCTACATGAAAGAAAGCAGGCATAAAAAGCCACATATTGTCATTCTATTTATATTAAATGTACAGAATAGGCAAATGTACGGAGGTGGGAAGCAGATTTGTTGGCTTGGAGAGGGAGTGGGGATTGGGAACAACTGCTAGTGGGGGTCGGAATTTCTTTTGGGGATAATGAAAAAGTTCTGGAATTGGGAATTTTCTGGAATCAGAGAGTGGTGATGGTTTTACAACTTTGTGAATATATTAAAAACCACTGAACTGTAAACTCTAAAAGGGTAAATTTTATGGTATGTAGGTTCTATCTCAATATTTTAAAAAACTACATAAGTGAGTGACTCATATTAGGAAAACAGTTATTGTATTTTAGAAAGAAAATCTGTCATATAATCTAAACTTCTGCAGTTTAAAAATATTCATTATATGTGCATATCAGCTCTTTTCTGTTTTTTACAAAAGATGAAACAAAAACGTGAGAATTGAATATTGTAGGACTAATGATCCGTGATCTCTGTCTGCACAAATTTCCCTGCCCATTGAAGTACACAGACTTTATGCAGATAAATAATTACATTATATGAAATACATGGAAAAAATAAAGAAATTGATATGAAGTATAATAACACGGAGGAGAGAAGGCCTAATTATGTGGTGACGGGGCTTAAGGAGCTTCAAAGACAGTATAAGTTGATCTGAGATGCATGTTCACCAGGCATACAGGGTGTGGAAATGTAGGCAGAGACCAAGAGCCTAAAAGAGCATGATCACTTTACAGATCTGCAGGTTATTCTGTTGAGCCAGAACTTTCAAAGTTTTACAGAAGAGCTGATGAGGTTCATACGTTTTGTTTTTATAAAAAATGATACTCTGAACTTTGTCCTATGAGAGATGGAGAGTCATCAAAGATATTATTCAGGGCAATATTCAGATTTCAATTTAAGTAGACCATGCAGGCAGCAACGTGGGGCAAGAAGTGGAGAAATATAAAAATAGACACACAGAGATCCTTAAAGAAAAATGCTTGTGGCACTTTACATGGCAAAGCACTACTAGTAGGAATAGAGGTAAGAGGACCAGTTACAGAGATACGTAGAAAGTTATTGTAAACTAAAAGAAGAGGAAAAATTGAGAATGACTCATGTCTGACTTACATAAGAAGAACATCAGCGTATGTGTTGCTTGCATTTCTTTTTTTTAAAGATTTAAAATTTTTTAAAATTTATTTTGAAGTGGGGGGAGAGGCAGAGAGAAAGGGAGAGAGAATTCCAAGCAGGGTCCACATTGTCAGTGCATAGCCCAATGTAAGGCTCGATGCCACCAACTGTGAGATGATGACCTGAGCCAAAATCACAAGTCAGAAGCTTAACCAACTGAGCCACCCAGGCACCCTTGTTGTTTGTTTGCATTTCTAACACAACCACATTTAAATGTATTGTTAAATTTGAAGTGTTTGTTCCAGATTTAGAAACCTAGATTGTAGACTTTTGAGTTTGCAGCTTTGGTGAGAAAGTATTTGGGGGACTGGGGACATGAGTTTGGAGGGGACTTGGAACATATCTGAAGTATTGGGAATGGATAAAATTGAGTAAGAAGAGCTGATAGGAAAACAAGAAGAAGAAGAGGGCAGGAACCAGAAACAATTAGAAGCCTCGGTTATGGATAAGTCAGCATAGAGTCTGGCACATATTGCTCAATAATATTTGTCACATGAATGGACAAATGAACATATCTGATCCCAAAACATAGCAGGAGGAATGAGGGGATAAATACATAATGAAGAAAGAAAAATGCCACAGAATCTTCTTTTCCAGTTGTACCTCACAAGAAAAAATAAAGGCAGTCTTGTTCTGCGTTGATGGGCATAAATTTTGGAAGTTTTCAGCTCAGAAATCAGAAGGCTGAAGACATAAGCATGAATAAAATTGGGGCTGAAGACTGATCCTAGTTGGGAAGAGGAGGCAGGTACAGCAGCTAAAAAAGATAAGCAGGCAGCCACTGGGATGGAGTATGGGGAGATCAGCAGTTGTCTTGAAAACTCAATGAATAAAATGGAGAAGGGATGGTGACCTCTGCCAAGTGCTGCTGGTAAATCAGGTCAGGTGAGGATTGAGAATTTTATACTGGATATAGCATAGAGGTCACTGGTGACCCCAGAAAGCACTCTTCTTGAATGGAAATGGGAGAGAACATAACTGAAATGAGTTCAAGAGACAATGCCTTGAAGGCATAAAAGAGATGGGTCTGGGTGAACCGTCCAAGTAGAGTCAGGAAATGAGGAAAACAGAAACAGGGATGGAGCTCCACAAAAGGGAGTAGAGAGATGGACAGAACTATAGTGGAATGTGGAGTCAAGAGAGAGTTTTTTAAATAAAAGTAAGGTGGAAGATATTACAGCATGCTTTTATGCTGATGGGAATAATTTCCTGCAGCCAGAAAGGATGACGCAGAGGAGAGAAAGGATCCACAGAGCCTCATAGAAGTTAAGGGGGAGTAGGATCTGACACACAAATGAAGGGGTAGGAGCCATGTTCCTGCAGGCAGAGCAGAGGATATGGGTCCAGATGCAGGAACATTGATAGATTAGGTGGAATTTAATTTAATTTAATTTTGTAGATAAGAAAAAAATAGTAATAAATAACTTCCCAAGAACCAGGAAACCAGCATAGTTAATTTAATTTCTGTCTACAAATTAATGTGACATGTTAAAGGTTGGCCTAAGTGGGATATAGCATCATTACTTAAAAATAATGCTATTATTTTTGTAAAGTAATTTGTCTCTTAGGAAATTAAGAATAAGATGGCATAAATGTTTGAATATAGGAGGTTGTTGGTTTTTACATGCTAAATAATATGAAAGCAATTATATTGGACTCTATGTAAAGGAAACGTTAACACAACTGGAAGATTTCTAGGGTCACCTGACTAGCTTAACGTTAAACAGGAAGCCATCAATAGCAATATTTACATATCCAAATCAAACAAGCTCAAAGGGGTACATTTCCTTGCAAAATAAACAGAAAATGAACGGCCTAGTAGCTATCCTCCCAGTAACGGTATACTTTTCATAAAACCTTTTGAATAATTACAATTTATTTTACATAGGAAGCATTCAAAAATCTTTTGTCGTTGAACACACAAATGGATGAATAAACCATGAAGAAACAGTGAAGAGTTTTCTGGATCCTATGAGTAGTTGAATTATTCTTCTGTACACGACTTACATCTCTTTCCTAGAATATTACCCGTTTGAGTCCTAAAGCAACAACAAAACAAAAAAAGTTTTACAAGTTGTAAATTAATTAAATTTTGCAGAAAAAAAACAATATAAAGGATACATTTATCTGAATAGAGTCAGGTTTTTATTAGATATCATAGATAAACTTTAGCAGGCAAAGTTAGAGAGATTTCAAAAGGCATTAGGAAATGGTCTTGTCTAAATTTAACACTTAATGAATGTTTGAGATGATAATCATTATCACATCCCTGTTTTGCAACTAGATTTTTTATAGTTAGTGAATAGATTTTCTTTATTGTAAATATAAGCGGTTGGGATATTTGTGTCCATCTCATGAGATGATGATGTGACTGAATTTTTATGTGCAATAGGAAAAATAATAACATTTAAGTATAGCACTTTGTACATAGTGGTCATCAATAGTTAATAAATACTTACTAATTTGGCTTAAAGATTGTAACTGTTTCACATGAAGTAATAAAAATTCAACATAATAAACTATTGGTCCAAGAAACAGTTGGAAAATAGTAACCATAAGTTCAATTGGGGACAATACTGTGATTATATACAAGCAAATTCCAAACAACAAAGCACATATCCTGCTACTTATTCAATTTTTAAAAAACAGTAGAATTGCTAGTTTTTTTGAAAAATACATAAAGATAAAGCAAATATAAGATACAAAGAAGAAACCTATTGGAGACTCCATAAGTCAATCCTCTAGCTTACATAAGAGCTGGATTTGTATTTACCACTTTAAACAAATGTACCATAAATACTAGTTGGGAAGGTGTAAAACAAGCAAATCAAAAAATAATCTTTCTTTACACAAAAAGTAAATTTTTTAAAGTTTAATTTGATCTTAAGCCATAAATAATAACTTAACAAATAAAACCATTAAAATTTTTACTTTATTTATTTAAAATAATTATTTTTATTTTAGAGAGGGAGAGAGCATGAGCGGTATAGAAGAGCAGAGGGGGGGAGAGAGAGAGAGAGAGAGAGAGAGAGAGAGAGAGAGAGAGAGAGAATCTTAAGCAGGCTCCATGCTCAGTATGGAGTCTGACTCACAGCTGGATTCCACGACCCTGAGATCATGACCTGAGCTGAAATCAAGAGTCAGAAACTCAACCGAGACACCTCCAAACCATTTAAAATTTCAAAGTGAATTTGGGCCTTATTTTATACTCAAGAGTTTATATATTCTAGTCATAAGCACATTTTAGAAATTTGAGTGTGACTAAAATGATCACCTATAAGTTGTGAATTATTCTTTCCTTCTAGGTCTTTAAACCAAATGGACACAGTATTTTAGGTTAATTGTTTGAGACAGTATCAATTGAAAACCCTATATTGATATTTCTGTGATAATTTAAATTCAGAATGGTTTTTAAAACTTATGGGATGCCTGGATGGCTCAGTCAATTGAATCTTCTAGTTCAGCTCAGGTCATGATCTCATATTTCATGAGTTCAAGCCCCACATCGGGCTCTGTGCTGACAGCTCAAAGCCTGGAGCCTGCTTCAGATTCTGTGTCTCCCTCTCTCTCTGCCCTTCCCCCACTCACATTCTGTCTTTCTCTCTCTCTCTCAAAAATAAATAAACATTAAAAAATTTTAAACATTAAAAAAAATTAAAACTGTCATATACTCAAGTGTCAAATGTTCTTTTTAAGGTGTAAAGTACTATGACAAACTTGAAACAAATAGCAATGGCTCTGATTTTAGTGCTTCCCCTTAAATGTGCCTAAAAATTAATTTGTGGTTTTTTCTAATTTGTCAGATTTTAAAAAGCTGTTAGGTTTTTTTTTTTTAATTTTCATCATTTCATGTGGTGTTAAAAATGTGCCAAGTTTCTACAGCAATCCACAACCGAATTATGCACTCATCTTCACTCTTCACTTTCCTTTGCCAGGTAAATTATTACTTGGGTTTCTTGCCATCACAGGAAACCTGTAATTTCACAAAACATGCAATGTACAATGTCAGGGAATTGAAACTTTATAACTTCAGCTGAAGGGGAATACTTGCATTGGCAAGTTTTTTAACTAATGTGGTCTTTAGAGGGTGCATATACAGCATGGCAACCCCTGAGTATAGACTTCTGGGTTTGCAAGAGTCTCATCATTTTGATCCCATGAGCAAGGACTGTCTCTTTTACTTCTTTTATTGACTCAAAACCAGAATTTCATTTATAGCAGAACTGTGGATTAGAATACAATGTTGATGGTTTATAGGTTCAAATACTTTCAACTGTAAATGGCAGAAAACCCAACTCAAACTAGCTTAAACAATTAGATACTTATTGGCTCAATCAACCAGAAGAGAAGGAGGTGAGGCCTTCAAGGTGACAGTTCTGCAGCACTAGAGTTCTTTTCCCAGTTCTAAATAGAAGCTTCATCTTCTGAATAGTAGCATAGCAGCAAATTCACCACAGAAGAATCCTGGGAATGTCTGGAGGAGGGCCACTCTGAGAGCATCTCCTTGTGATGGTGGGTCTTTCTCAGATGCCCCTGCAGAGACTTTCCTCACACATTAACTGGATCACATGTCATCTCCTGCATCCATCCCTTGTTCTAGGGATGGAATTAGCCTGAGATGTAGCAGAGCTACCTCTGGAGTGAGCAGTGAGCTCAGATTTTCCTGAGGCCCATGTGAGGTGTGAGGAGGGAGAAGACACTTGAATAGATCTGGGTACTATTGGAAAGAAGAGAGAAAGGAAGGCTCTTCAGTAGCAGAAATGTCCATTTCACAGGGTGATTGGTGAAACACAACCTTCCAAAAATCAAAACCAAATAAAACCATTGAGAGGGCAATACTCTTCCACACGTAGAGGACTTCTGTTTTGTAGCTTTAGAATTACTCAGTTGGAAGAAATTTTGTAATCCTGTTTTTCAAATTTGTGATGTGTTTTCAACCTTTTTGCCAAAAGGGGTTATATACCAGGTTGGTCATTCTTTAGCTGTGATTTTTAAAATTAGTCTGTAACTTTGGAAATGGTATCAAACATTTTCTTTGCCTCTCTTATTTATTACTATGTGTTTCAGATTATGTTTTTGCTAATCTTCCACTCAACAAAACATTAATCAGGACTTTCCAATTTAAAGTACAGTAGTACTAGGTGCTCTTTATCCATCTTTTATAGGCTATTGGGATGTGTATATTTCAGGTAATTGGTGAAGAATATGAAGTTTAAGGGGAATATACTGGGCTGGTTGCTGATAGGATTTGTTTGGAGTGATTAATTGAAACAAAATGAGAGATATGAAAACTGTTATATTACAGCTTATAATATATATCTTGATTTTGTTGCTAGACTAAATGCATTCAAACATCCTAGCAACATTTTTGCCTCACTTGCCACTTGGTTTAGGTATGATCTTAATTAATGCCTACGGAACCATAAATATATGGTTAGACATCCATCTTTTAGAGCCAGCTAGAAGAAATTCCTAAATCCTATGAACACCTTTCTTCATTTATAAAACAGAAATAAAATCTATCTCACTGAAGAGGGGGAAGATTTAAGTGAGACGAATTATGTAAAATCATAATGTGTATATAAAGTAGACACTCCTTAAAGGCTAAGCAACTTCTGGAAAATACCTATGAGGGAGGCAACCAATTAAAGAGGCTGATGTTATAGGATGAGGCATATGAATGCAACTCTTATAATTTTGTAAATTTGTAAGATTATTTATTCCACTTTTTTAAATGAAGAGCAAAAGTAAAGAATATAGAAACTGGGGGGGGGGGAGAATATAAAAACTCATGTAGTTTTGTTTCAGAATCCCAAAAATACATAAGGAGAAAGCTAGAAATTCTTTTAGTTTTCTAACAGAACACAGACATGTATATCCAGTGTGACCTGCTCCACAAACCTAGAGCATAAACATTTATGCATATCTCTTATTTTGTTCCAATTAATCCAGTCAAAATAAAACTGATTAGCAGAGAGCCCAGCATACCCCTTTAAACCCCACTCCCTTCTCCCCCATCATATTTACCCAGAACAGAATAGCAATTACTCAGTCCCTATCTGGTCAATCCTTGTATTTTTTTTTTAATGTTTATTTACTTTTGAGAGAGAGACAGAGGCGGAGATAGAGAGTGAAAGAGACAGAGTGTGAACAGAAGAGAAGCAGAGAGAGGAATTCTGTGTCTACAGAGAGATTCTGTGTCTACAGAATCTGGAGCAGGCTCCAGGCTCTGAGCTGTCCAAACAGAGCCTGATGCAGGGTGAGATCAGGACCTTAGCCAAAGGCAGACACTTAACTGACTGAGCCACCCAGTGCCCCTGGTCAATCCTTGTAGAAAGGCCAAGTAGAGAGAGAAGAGAAGTCCCTTCAGCCTACTAGTGTTTCTCACTGCCACACAATGCTACTGTTGTAACTTGGTTCCAAGAGTTAGTTCCTCAGATCCTTTTTTAAGTCTACAAGCTGGTCCAAGTCCATGTCCTGGCTTTAGGGATGTGTCTTACTCAAGTTCCTAGAGTAGAGTTCTTCTTGTTTGTCCAAAATTGCCTTACTCAGCCATTATTCCTTAAAAATGTGGCATCACATCAGGGTAGTTGGGTTCTAAGGGTCTTGTAGACTAAATCATAAGCTATGCCAGACCAGTCTTCTTTGCAATACTTAGGATTTTATGTTAAATCTGGGTCAGCCAAGACCTCCCCACTTTCCTAAGGAAACTTTGTTCCCAGGCATCCCATTACCCTTTTAGCCAGAACCACCCTAGTGTACCCTGACTGATTACTCAAAGTCCAAATTTGTGGGTGTGTGTCTTAGTCTCAATCTCCCTGAGTCTTCTAGACTTTTCATGCAAATTTCATGTCTAGCTTTTTAAGGAGTAACAACATAGAGTGCTGGATGCCTCCTCACCCTGTATTCACATAGCTAAGGAAACCATTTTCTTAGTTTCCTATGGCTGCTGCAAAAAACTATGAAAAATAGAGTGGGTTAAAACAACACAAATTTATTCTTTTACAATTTGGGGGTTCAGAAGTCTGAATTAAGTCCTATGGGGCTAAAATAAATGTGACCGCAGGGCTGATTCCTTTTGGAAGAGAATCTATCCCTTGCCTCTTCCAATTTCCAGAGGCTGCCAGCATTTCTTGGCTCATGGCCACATCCCTCCAATCTCTACTTCCATTGTTACATTGCTTTCTCTTAACTGTAACTCTCTAGACTTTCTCTACAAAGGTCTTTATGTTTACGTTGGGCCCACCTGGATAATACAGGATAATCTCCTATCTTAAATCACATATGGAAAGTCCCCTTTATCATGTAAGGCAACATTTTCACAGGTCTTAAGGATTAGGACATGGGCACCTTTGGGGACCCATTACTCTGTCTGCCATATCAGGTAGTGGTTGCTTAGACAACAGAGATCTGCTTCAGGAGGGTTTTCTGTTTCCACTCTGATTAGCAGAAGTAGCAAGATTTTTAAGTGTATGTTTTGATAGACATTCTTTTTTTTTTTTTTTTTTTTTTGAGAAAGAGGGAGAGTGCAAGCAGGAGAGGAGCAGGGCAGAGAGAGAAAGGGAGACAGAGAATCTGAAGCAGGATTGGAGCTGTCAGTGCAGAGCTGACACTGGACTCAAACTCACGAACTGTGAGATCATGACGCGAGCCGAAGTTAGGGGCTCAACCGACTGAGCCACCCAGGAGGCCCCAGTAGACATTCTTTTTAAGATCCACATTAACCAGCATCTGACTCACATCTTTTTAGTTACATGGCAGTGAGAAAATACATCAACACCCCAGAGTTCCTTTATCCAATATATTACTAAATATTATGTGATTCGAGTTCAGTATGGTCAAAGGCATGATTTGAAAATGAAACTCAAAACTTGCCATTCCATGGACTATCATGAGTTTCTTCTATTTACTGCTGGGCCTCCCTGAAACTCAGGCATCAGGACACCCTTCATAGTTCTCTGCTTGGGTTCAAACTGTCTACCACTGAAGCACAATCACTAGGTAAGTTAAACTACTTCAATTGGGCACACAGGCTGAGGCTGACATGAGCTATAGTAAGCAACATGCCTATCTCGAAAGTTTTGCTGACTTTATATTTTTATCTTGGCTCACCCCTGAAAACCAAAAATATTTTGATGCAGTCCAATTAGAATACCTATTCCACTTAAGTTTTTTGGTAGTCCCAACTCAGAAAATAGCCAACAATAAAACAACAAGAAGCAACATTTTCAATTATCTAACACAAGCGTTTTTCCATTAGCAACTTTACTGGAAAGTACTGAGAATGTTTGGTTGCCAATTTTTCCAGTTTTTTTTTTAACCTACCAAATGGTAACTTCAGATCATACAACATATTATAAAGTCTGTTAATGGTGACATTACAAATTACAGCAGAATTTACTTCAAGCTCTATAAGGGACAACTGGTGACCCTCCAAGACACTCATCACTCCCACCACCTACCAGCAGAAATAATTTGGTGAGTTGGGTATCTCCTATTTGCCTGCCCAGGCCCATTTTCTACCTTTTTTTACTATCACTCTACTCTGTGGTCCTGGGAAGCTGACCTATATGAACTGGTCTGGCAATATGGCATCCAGTTGGGTTAGATAAGCAGGAGATCAGAGGGCAGGAGGACAATAACACAAGAATATTTATTCACCCTCTTCCTACTCCACCAACTCATCCTTGGTTATCTGCATTCTTCCTTGAAGGCCACAGCTCTTGTCAGACACTCTACAAATAGCTCCCCTCAGGGTTCTGGTTACTTCTCCTTTTCCTTTCAGTCCTGGGGGAGATAAAGACTCTCTGCTGCTTCTAGTCCTGGGCTTCTACATAATCCCTTTATTTTTTATTAAAACACTCCTCTCGCACTTTTATAATAATCCTTCTACCCAGTTCCAGCTTGCCCTCTGCTTTCTTCAGAAAGCCTGACTGAAACAAAGAACCATTTAAGCTAGGTTTTCCAAAATAGTAACTCCCACACATGAAACCACATTTCGTTTGTGGGTGGCATTTCCTTTCAACACCCCTGGGGCCAGATGGAAGATGAATAGTATTCCAAGCTGCAGACTCAGGCAGGCCCACACAAGACTGAATAAGTCTTCAGATAGGACTCCATGTCTTCTACCTGAGACTCCAGATATAGTGGATTAGAGATGCTGTTGTACCTCTCTGAATCCCTGACCCACACAAGCCATGAGACATAAAAACTTATTGTTGCTTTAAGATACCACATTTTGAGGTAATTTGTTACACAGCAATGGATAACTATTACACTTGTCCTCTCTAGTGTTTATGCTCTCAGGAACTCCCAACATGTTTCTCTTTCTCATGCTCCATCATCTCAGATGCCTGTGAGAAGAGGAGGCCCCAGCAATCACTAACCCAATCACACAGTAGAGCACCCAGGCAACTCATTTCTCCTGTTTTCTAAATCATTACTGGCAATACCTGACAGTGTAACACAGTGGTAAAGACCACACTCTATAGCTGAACATCGTTGCTTCAAGTGCTAGTGCAGCTGCTTTCCAGCTGTGAGCCTTTGGGACTGTTATGTAACTTCTACATACCCCGATTCCATTGTCTGTAAAATGGTGATAATAACACAGGGCTGATAGGGTTATTAGGAGGATTAAATGAGTCATTCTTTGTAAAGGTCTTAGAAGAGTGCTGGAATATAGAAAGTATAACATATAAATAATTGTTAAATAAAATAATGCAGTGTGCTAGAGAATGGCCATTTCTCTCACAAACAAAACAAAAGGATGAGTAAGACTTACTAAATCCAAAAAACCTCAAGGATAGCCTGAAAGCCTAGTCTTTTCTAAAGTATTTCATTAAGGGCAACACACTAATTACTTGATATAAGTACTTGACATAAGTATATAAACATACCATTTTGCTAGGCAAATTTTTCTGCAGCTACCTGAAGCATAATTCTGAACCTCCTTGCACAGACTGTAGCTTTCTCCCCTGTCCTTCAGTATGTCTTCAGACATGTATATCAAGTCTGGCATATGAGCCAAGATCCCAAGGAATCCCAGATAACACCCTTAAACTGGGTAATTCAGGAGAGGTTAATTAAGGGACTGTTTTTAAAAGGTGGACAGGATATAAGAAAGCCAATAACAATGGCTAGTACAGCTAGCGAGGGCTGGGTGCCATTACCTCCCAGAGGCGAGAAGGCGTGAGTAGCTATACAGAGAGGGTTGTGTTGAAGAGACTTGGGCAGTAGAACACAGCCAATCAGAGATGACACAGCTGGGAGATTACCAGGTGTTTGACTATGTACTGCATGTAACAACACACCCCTAAACTCACACATACAATTATTCCGTAAAACAATAATTGTGTATTATGCTCACAATTTTGTGGGTCAGGAATCCAGGTGGGGCAGAGCAGAGATAGATTATTTTTAATGTATTTTTGAGATAGAGAGAGAGAGAGGCACAGCATGAGTGGTGGAGGGGCAGAGAGGGGCAGAGACAGAATCCAAAGCAGGCTCCAGACTCAGCTGTCAGCACAGAACCCAATGTGGGGCTCGAACTCATGAACCCTGAGATCATGACCTGAGCGGAAGTCAGATGCTTAACGGACTGAGCCACCCAGGCGCCCCAGAAATTGATTATTTTTACTGCACAATGCCTGGAGCCTCGCTGGGGTAGTTTGAATAGTTGGAAATGTCTGGAACAGCTTGGTTGGGGTCATGTTTGGGGTCTCATTTCTGCTATTGGCTGGGTTTCCTGATTCTTCACAATATATATGCTGGGGTTGCAATGTACTCCAAGTCTTCACTCACATATATGCCTGGAAAAGCTGGAACAGCTGATTGCTCTCTTTCTGTGGGGTCTCTCCCTATAGCCCACTCCAAAAGGACAACCCCAGGGTAATCGGATTTCTTACACAACATCTCAGAGCTCCAAGAGTCAGTGCTCCAAGACACCTGGGCAGATGGGGGCTGCAAGACTTCTTGTAATGACCCAGCCTCAGAAGTCCCAAAATGTCACTGCATTCCTTTGTTTAAACAAATCACTTAGGCCAGTCCCAATGAAAGGGGGAGAGGAGAATCAGACTCTACCTTTCAATGGGAGAGGTAGCAATGAATTTGCCACTATGTTAGCCCACCGTTTCAGGTTAGTAAAAAGTTCTGAACTCATTCCCCTCCTGCCCCATCATTTCTTACTGATGCTCCCCATTTACCAAGGCAACCACGAGCTAGAAGGCAAAGATGCTTCTTGATGTACTCTTTATAAGTCAGCCTTCTGGAGAACAGAGCAGGACCTGGAGGGACAAAGAGAAAATATCTGGCATGTTCAATGACTCTCCTAATCCTCACTGCTTACATTAGGGCTTCGAGGCACTGTGCCAGAGGTCTGCAGGCGCTTGTTTTTGACAGCATAAGAATGACTGTAAGGAGACAGAAAACTGTGTAGTTACCTGTTACCTACATTGGTACCTCCCACTCTGCTACCTTTTACATCTGCACTTTTAATGAGTGCTCACAAAAAGTTTTCAGTGGGACTAGAATTTCATTTCCAGAATACACCTTCCATTTCTGATACATCATTTTTTCAAAACCTATGGGAAAAATAGCCTTACCTCTGGTTGGAATCTCCCCAGAGATTTAATTTAAATCTTCTTGCAAATGATTCCTACACTAAGGCAGCTAGCAACAAGTCAGTGTATGTGCTAGTATACTGAGGTTTGGGGTGCAATGTGCTTGTACCCCAAGAGTCTAGCCAAACTAGATGCTATGTTTGTCTTCTTCCAGGACAAACCTTTGAGGCTTGCTTTTTTAAAAAAAAGTGGAGGGGGAGGTGTAGAAGGAAGAGAATGTGGAGTCTCAGGTGAAGGCCTTAAAAATAAGTTTATCTTAGAAATAGAATTAGTTAATACCTTATTTAGCAAATACTGGTAAAGTAGCCCTTGTCTTATATTTCTTCTAGAATCTTCTGCTAACCATTTAATATCTGTCCAATGATTTTCAAACATTTTGTAGTCTCATTTTAAACTAAGTCTTATCACACTTTTCTGGTGATCAGAAATCAGGAAAAGACACAGCTTCTGATGACAGGTGATGTAGGGTACATTCATATCATGATAAGACTTCTGACCCTTTCTGTCCTGAGACCAGGTGATTCTGAAGAGTGAGTGTAAGTCATTTCCATAACAAGGCAACTAGCAAAAACTTAATAATACACAGAATTGACTTTGAACTAAATAAAGATATCTCTCTTAAACCAAACTAAATGTTGCCCTAACTCAGCTTCTCTTAGTTGGATCCCAAAAATGTCTGCAGCCCCTCCAGTGATTTTACTGAAGAAGGCAAGGAGGAAATGTTGAGATGGAGTCAGCTGTCACAGTCATCAGTTAATCTGTGTGACTGTGAGGACACATTGATGGAAGCCACTCAGAGACTCAGAAGGGGTCCTTTAAGTGAAGGATGCTCAAGTGTCTGTAATGTTGGGGGTAAATCCATTTGCCTTTTGGCAGATGATTTTTCCTTGAGATGGCAGAGCTATTGCTATTGTGTGTCTCTGTGCCTAGATCAGGGACACCCTAATTCACCCTGACAGATTCGTGCCTCCATCCCCGCTCCGAATGCTAAATCACAGGGAATAATGACACACATTTTAATTTTTCTCTTCTGGAAGTTCCAGGCTCCTTCTGCAAATTAACCTAATTTCATGCTAGAGACCTTTGTTTGCTCACAGGAGGACCCAGGGAATAGCAGTCTTTTGTTCCAACTATCATCTTCCCCTTCAAACAGGAAAGGCTTTCCTATTCTACATTTACATAAAGAAGGGCAGAACTTCACCTGATTCTTAGCAGGACAAAGATCTGATTCAAAGAAACTTTCTGCCTCCTTTCCCAGAGGTTGGAGAGGCTCACTTAATTTTTAACCCCATCTCCCTCAGCGGGTTCCTACATGTAAGTATCCTCTGCTTCAAGAGGTACCCTGCTACTCAAGCATAAAATTAACCCCTTTGACAGGAGCCAAAAGGTAGGTATAAGCTTTTTTAAATGAGTACAAGCTTGAATGATTGATCAATTATATGCTGTAACATTTTAGGTTAGATGACGAGGAGCACACACAACTTACTATTCTCAAGGACTCTATAATCTGGAATTCAATACTTTACCTAACATTAAGTACCCACTACATGACAGATAGTATTGTGGAAGCTGGGACCCAAACACAAATTCAACCTGATGGAGTTTATGCAGATCAAGTAAATAAACAAGTAAATAATAAACTTAGCATATAATGTCCAGAATTGATAAGTGCTATGAAACTGCATTTGCCAGTGAGATGGGTGTGTCCTATTTACTCACATTGTCTGAGAAGATCTCTCTGGAATATGTAATCAGAGACACATTAAGTGAAAGGATGAGCTGTGTAACTATGTGGGGGAAGATACAGGTTTTTTCCAAGCAGAGAGGGTAAGCGTGAACACCTAAATTTGGGAATTAAAAAATCCCACTCTTAATAACAATAAAAGTTGTTAAAGAGTCACAAGAACTCTAAATAAGGCATCAGAAATATTATGTATTCATTTATTCAATAAATAACTACTGAGTCCTGTTATGGTCTGAGGAATCTATCAGCATGAGGTCCCTCGAGGGCACAACTAGGACTGGCAGGAATGACACAGGGTGTGTTCTCCAGGGAGGCATATTCTGATGTGGAAATAAATTTCAACGAAAGGGGATCATAATACAGTGCAATGAGTGTGCAGACACTGTAAAATTACTTAAGAGGGGTACGTAAATAAGCTGTGGGTGGCAGGTGGGGTCCATAGGGTGCCCGAGAATGTGAGCTCTCTGGGGCACCTGATCTCTAAATTAAATCCAGAGGAAATGGGAGTTACCCAAAAGCCAGAGTAACATGGCAAATTTCAGCCACATGCAAAGTCCTGGAAAAGCAAAATCATGCTACGTTAAAGAAATGTGGAACAGATACCTTTGCAATAAACTGGGTTCAGATTGCCAATGGCCTTATAGGCTTTACCAAGAATTATCCCATACCAAGACAATGGGGAGCCACTAACGTGTTTTAGGTGAGAAGCGGGTCTCATCAGGCTTACACTTTAGAGAAATCACTCTGCCTGCAACATGAAGAATTCATGGGTTCATGGACTGAAGACAGAGAGTAGGGTGGAGGAAAGGAGATGGATTTAAGAGTCACGATGTAAGGTCAGTCTTCAGGACATCACGACTTCAACCACGACTGATTGAAAAGAAAGAATTACAAATTAGTAACACTAAAGAAGGAGAGCTGACTTCAGAGGATAGATTCACAGTAAGATCTGGATAATGTATTCGATTTGGGGAAAGGAGTTTGATGGGAGTTGAGGCCAGAAGTCCCTTCATAGAGTTCTTCCCTCAGTAAGAATTATTGAGCTCTATGTATCCAGCATTCTAATTACTACTGTAATTTATTATGTCGCTTAATAGTCACAACAAATCTAGGTGGGCTGTTGCCATTCCTGTTACAGACAAGGAAACTGAAGCATTGAGTGATGCCTTTGGTCACATAATTAGCAAATGTAAAAGATAACACAAACTTTCAATCTAGGTAACAAATATCAGACCCATTATTCTTTAATCATTTCTCATTTTGCCAAAAAAAAGTATTTCTCACCAGACTGTAGGAGGAATAACTTTTGGCCATTTATTTTTTGTTAACATCTATTCATTTTTGAGAGACAGGGAGAGACAGAATATGAGCGGGTGAGGACCAGAGAGAGAGGGAGATACAGAATCCCAAGCTCTGAGCTGTCAGCACAAAGCCAGACGTCAGGGCTTAAACCTATGCGCTGTGAGATCATGACCTGAGCTGAAGTTGGAGGGTTAACCTATTGAGCCGCCCAGGCGCCCAGACTTTTGGCTGTTTAAAATATACAAAGAAACAAATTTCCTCTCATCATAAAATAAACAGACCAAAATATTGTCACTAGTGAAGAGACACAAAAAACTAATGCTGCTAATGCTGACTCTGAAAGCATTCCAAAGAGAAATTTACCAAAATGTTTTCAGCAATGGCAACGCAGTTTATAGAAATATATAGCCTTCCAAGGAAATTATTGCAAAGAGAAAATCACTAGCATTGATAAATTCTTGAATTTTAAAACACTATTGAAGTGTTTTTCAGATTCCCAGCCCTAACATAAAAGAGATTATGCAGGCCTTACTGTCAGGACAAAATAGCTTATGCAGTGCTTCTAACTGATTCACTCAGTGATTTCATCGGCAGAGAAGAATGAAAACAAATGAACTGGAGGAATTGGGGCCTGTGCTATGGATCTAGTTCCTTCTTTCTATTGACTTATTGATTACACTTCTTGGGACTGCTATCATTTAAAAACAGCATTTTCTATGAACATAGCTGGAAAATTTTATACTGGAACTTCTAAGTTTGAATGGCTGCAAGTTATTCCCTTTCAATATATTGTTAATTTCCCTGTAAGAAAGGAATGGAATAATAGAATCACTGTGACTGTACCTGGACAGAATAAACTCCTAGTTTAGTCTAGATTTCTACGGCCTTAGTTCATTAGAAAAAAAAGTAGCATTTTCAAGGCATGGATCGAAGTTGAGTGAAAAATTTTGCAGAGTTTATGCTATGCCTAGTTTTGGAGGCTTTCTTGAGGTTTATTAAATTGCTTTTATTACATTGAAAAAATGTTAATTTAAAAAGAAAAGAGTTACTTCAAAGAAGTTTACCCAAAGGCTACTCCTAAAAGATGAAAATTATCACTAGTCATGAGACTCCTTCTTTTTCTCAGGCTATATAATTAAATCACACTATTCCTTAATATTTGGGAGGAGACAGGTTCCACAGTTGGGTCTATAAAGGTGTCTGAGATCTTTAAAATGAGACTCTATTCTTACCTATAATATGTTAAAACTAATATGTTAATACAATATGTTAAAAAAAAAACAAGTGATTCTCTAGAGTAGAAATTCAAGATCAATAAACCTGTTTCTCTAGATTTTCTTTTAAAAATACACATTTTTGTTCCTTCAACTTTTAAAAAGTCTATTTTAAATGACCTACTTTTAAACTGGTTTTTAGTTAAGTGTGTCACACCTGGATGTAGTTAACTTAAAAGTGTTTCACTCCTTGCTATTTCTTTCTAAACTAATTATTTTATTTTTAGTCATTCTGACTAGTGCAGGATATTTTCTCTAGAGAATGAAATCTCTTTTTCAATAGGAAAGTGGATGGGAAGAGCATAGATTTGATCTTGGCATGAGTGTTTTATGTCACATGTTCTGTTTCTGTGAACAGTTAATATCATTTACCAATGAAAACCACATAACTGCTCTGTTTAACATACTGTCCACATGCAGGGGAAAGGGTGGTAAGGAACCTGAAGAGCTCCTGAGGTCGATCTGTCTCTGATACAGGACTTCAAAGCATTATCAACAGATGGTTGTCCACTCCATTGGTAAAAGTCTCCAGGGGAAAATCCCACAGTTGTTTTTCGTCATAAATCCATCTGTATTGCATCCTCTGTCAGGAAAGTGTGTCCAGTATCTGTCCAAAATTCCCACTGTTTTGATGTAAGTCCATTTGCTCTATGTGTGACCTTCACTGATACAAAAAAAAAAAAAAAAAAAAACCCAAGAAAACCCCAGCTGCTCACCATCTTCTATGAAATATCTTTTCACATGGATCAGCCTTTGTATGTCAAGCTGGATTCTTGGCTGCTACAAGACCCTTGGGTAGAAAACCGTATGTTTGATCTGGGAAAGAGAATGCTATGTACTGATTGGAGTGATTGCACTATTACATAGCTTTATTTTTCATAAGTTGGCGCTGTCTTTGAAATGGAGAATTATGATCTAATTTAAATTCATGCATTTAAGATAATAGGCTCGTCCCTGTTTGAGGCTGTGTAACAACTTGAAGCATGTACTCTAAAACTGTCCTCAGAAAACTGCTATTTCACATGAGCCTAGCCCTGCTAAGAGTGAAAGGTGATTTTATTAAGTATGAAAAGACTTTCAAAGACTACTGAAAGAAATGACCCTTCCTCAAAGATCAACTGCTAACATATTTACATACAATACATAAAAGTACTGCCAAAGTATTCTAAGAAAACTTTCTTTTTCAAATTGCCCCCCAAATATCTACTGAATACTACATCACAGTCACTATGCTTTATTACACAGTGTTATTCTAGAAGGATTCCTGCAGTAGCCTCCCTGGATCTCCCTTCTGGTGTTCACACCCTGTTGTCATTCCCCTCCCCTCATATGAGGGCAGAACCTTGACTTGGTCCCAACAAACAGAATACGGCAAAAGTGATGAGGTGTTAGCGATTATGTGTCCATGATTGTGTGGGTATGTATATAAGATTATAGTGCCCATCTAGACAGAGTCTCTCTCCCTTGCTGGCTCTGAGGAAGCAGACCGACAGGCATGTTGGGATAATGAAAGCAAGGGAATGAACGTGGCTTCTAGAGGGAGAGAGGGGCTTCCAGCCAAGGGCCTATAAGGGTCTCCAGTCAGAACTCAGCAAGAAAAAGAATCTCTCAGTTCTACAATCAGAACGAACTGAATTCTGCCAAAGGGCTGAATGTACTTGGAAGCAGATCCTTCTCCTGTTGACCCTCAGAGGAGACTGCAGCTCTGGCTGACACCTGATTGCCTGTGAGACCCCCCTGAACAGAAGACGCAGTTTTGGCAGAGCCTAGACTCCTTATTCACAAAAACTGGGAGATAACAAATGTGTGTTGCTTCAGGCCACTAATATTGTGGTAATATTGTTACAAAGTAACAAATAACTAAGGTCCTCAGTCTTTGTCTTTCTCGACCTTGAAAACTTGGAAGTATGCAGGCCAGTTACTCTGTAAAGTCCCTCAATCTGGGTGTGTTTGGAAATCCCTCAATCTCATCCTCATGATTAGATTCAGATTCAGGAATAACATGAAAGTGATGTTGTATCCTTCTCAGCATAAGCTTTCAAAAGGTGCAAATGCTTTATGCATATAAGTATTATTGTATACATAAGTGAAATTAAATTGATCACGTGGTTAGATCCACAAGTCTTTCCATGTATCCACAAGATACTATTTCCCAGGATAACTAATAAAAAACTTGTGAGGAGATCCTTTAAGACTATGTAAATATCCCATTCATCAACAGACTCTCACTCATTGGTTTTAGCAACCACTGATGATTTTCTAACTACATAATTCCTTTTGTATTTATTAGTTGTCATCCTCTTTCCTATTGACTTTAGTGATTTATTTATATCAGAGTGAAATCACAGTTTCTTATTTTAGTCAGTGGTTTCAATTTGCTATTATATTTGATATTTAGATTTGTTCATTGGAAGCTCCCTTCAGATACCTACTCTGTTCTTCTGATATATTGCCATCATTTTAAGCCTTCTAATTTTCTAGCACAACAAGATTTTCCAGGCATATTTTATATGTTTCCTGTCCTGGACCTGGAATTTTTTCTCCAAAGACTTCTGGTTCCTGTTAAAATGGAGAATGGCATTTAGAAGCCAAATTGCTATTGAAATGTTATTGCTTCTAGTAAGAGAGCTGAAGTGGATACAGAGATATATTTAACAAAATATGTGTAAAGCAAATGCACTAAAAACTAGAATACATTACTGGGAAAACTTTTAAAAGACTAGAATAAGTGGATAAATATACTATGCTTGTGGATTGTAGGACTCATTATTATTAAGATGTCAATTATGAAGATGTCTTCTTAACATCTAATAAGGCTGCAAATCTATACATTGGCTAGGATTGTGGTCACATCTGAGGCTTGACTGGGGAAATATGTGCTTTTGTGCTCAGAAAACTTGCCAGCAGAATTTTGTTCATTGTATTGCGAAGACTGAGGGATTGACTTTTTTGCTGACTAGAGCTCCTTGTAGGCTGTCAGCTGGAGGATACCCACAGTTCTCAGAAACTGCCTGCACTTCATCACGTGGGACTTCCCTGCATGACACACACTTACGCACCCTGCATATTTAATTTGTAACCTCCAATTCTATTTGAACACTATAATGTATAATCTAGTCTTCCCCCTTCAACAGTGAGAAAACTGGATATCATTATAAGTGCAAATATATTAATTTTCTCAAGCCTGGAATATAGATTGCTGCAAGAATATACTGTGTGGCATTTGGGGAGGGGAAAGTAAGGCAGGAAAGTTTTTCATGACTTTTATACTTCACATTCTTTTTTTTTTTGAAAGGAATTTGATCATCAAAGATTTATTTTTCTCTTGTTGTATGATCAAAACCTTCAACAGTAGAGGTAGGTTAAAGCCAAATCATGTAGAACTTTGTAAGCCACATTAGAGAGTTTGTGTTTTTTTCCAGCATAATGGAAACTTGAGTCCTTTCCGTTAAATCGTTGCCCATTTATTTGTTGTAAATAGTATTAACAGCATTTTTGAAGTTATTTCCTGGTAATGTTTGTTATTTACTCAATCTTCAACTCATTCTACAAGATTGTAAATGCTTAGTGCAATCCATGCCAGTAAGTTAAAATATTAAATAACCTAGCAAATAGGGATAAAGAATAAAATGGAGTTGGGAAACGAGGTCAGGGTGAGGTTGGTGCAAAATATCCTCTCCTTTAAGACCTTTAAAGTTACAGAGGTTTTTGTTACAAATTTTATCTGAGGTTTCTGGAGACTAGAACAGTCTGAAATACCTCATCTCCCAATCCCTTGTGGTTCCCTCACTTCAGATAACAGGCCTTCACCCTAACCCCTGATCTACCACGTATACCACAGAGAATTAAGACTAGGTGATGGGAGAATTCATGGATTGCTTTTTTTTTCCCCCATAACTTTTCAGAAAACTTTCTAGTTTCTAATAATTTAACCCTTTCAGGTTGTAAGAAAAAAATGGACATTTAGATAGTGTTTATTTAATCAAGGCAACCAACCGAAGCGAACAATTCAAGACAAAAATTCTCTCCATCTTTTGTAGATACATGGAGTTTTAAATTATAATTGACCTCCTGTTAGGAGAAATGCATGGATTTCCACAGGGAACAACTGAGCACTGAGGACAGTCTCTACTTCATGAAGACTGTAATTGTGCATCATGATCATAGTAAAATTAGAGCTCACATTTTAAAATCTTATATAATTTATCATGCATTATGTCACATTCTACTGCTTTGCTTACTTTTTATTGGTTTGTGGCTACTTGCATACAATAATGAAGTTTCAGAAATTGAAATTACAGAAAGACAACTATTTAATGCAGGAAGGATAAACCATTGGGGGGTTTTGAGGGGGTTGGAAGACATTTTCTAAAGTTCTTACATTATCAATTTAATTATGCGTTTCTATGTAGTGAGTAATGTCTTACATTCTTGCCAAGAGTATTTTGGAAGGACTTTGTTAAAAGTCTGTCAGTTCAATCACTTTGGGTATATCACTGCTAATGGTGTGATGTCTTCACACGTTGTGAAACAAACATACAATTCCAGATTTAATTATGCTCCGAAATTAGGTCATTGCAAAATACTACATTAAAACTGCAAATTGAGGGACAAGAAGATGGAGATGACAACAAAGCAAAAGGAAAACACCAAATCCTTTTTGTAAAGCATGATTGGGATAAGACAAAACAGTAGGAAGGCTGAGCCCTTTTAAAGGGGATACTTTTTTGGGGGGTGTGCACGCGCGTGTTAATTCCATTTTGAAATGACGAATTAACTTAAACTTGGGCTAACCGGCTGCTCTGTGCTGTACTCGCGTAGTGCCTGTGTTCTAAAGTTAACCTCATTGTACAGAGGTGCCCCTGTTCTCTGCCTTCATACACAACCCATCATAATTATTTCAGTTTACCTTTTCCTTTGCCCAGGAAATCTTGTTCCAGGCATGAACAGGGAATGTTTGATGCAGACACCTAACTTACAACTCTTATTGTCGTTAATATTAACATTTTAAACACGGGAATGGTTTTGTGGGAAGTTATCCACCAGGACCCGCAAATCTGCGGCACACGCCCCAGCTCTCCTTAACCCGCACGGTTGCTGGGGTGCTTCGAGCCCCCTGGGGCTGGGTGGGCTTCGAGGAAAGACGACGATCCCCGCTCTTCCCAGACGGCATTGTTCAGTCCGGAGAGAGGAACAGTGCCCAGGGTAGCAGCACCTTCCTTTCCGTGGAAACTTCCCCCAGCTCCAGCTTTCAAGACCTAGGATGGGCGCGCACACCGCGACCCTCCCTTTCTGACAGTGGGGCATCTGCGAACACACCCAGTCACCTTTGAGCGCACCCCCGGATCCCGCTCAGCACACAGCGCACCCCAGCGGCGGCGTGGCCTCCTGCCAGCCGTGGCCACTTAGCTTCCGGAGAGCTCGCCAGTTGCCTCAGCCGCCGCCTTGGAATCTGGGGACTCGAGTCACTGCGAGACCCGCTCTCCACCGGACCCCAGGGAGGACGCGCGGCTGCAGCGCCTGCCCCACCCGCCACACCTGGGAGCGGTGAGGACCGGGAGAGGAGGGGCGCGACAAGAGGCTGGCCGGGAGCCCGAGCAGCTTCGCCGAAAGCCAGCCGGACTGGAGCAAGGCGGAGGGGGAGGGTCTCAGGGCAGAGTCCTGCTCCTCCGAGGGAGGGACCCCAGCTGGGGTGGAAAACAGCACAAACCAGCTGCAGAGACTCGGGGAGCGAATCATGGAGCGGGCCAGCCCGGGCTCCGAGGGGCCGCAGCTACAGCGGGACCAGGATTCGGTGGAAGCGTGGCTGGACGATCACTGGGACTTTACCTTCTCTTACTTTGTTAGGAAAGCCACAAGGTAAGAAGAAGACCCCTGGAAGACCCAGCCGGTACGCTGAGAGTGAGCTGGGGGCTCATCGCACTCCCCTCCTGAATTTCCCCCCTGCCTTCACCATTAAATAACCTCCGTTCCCAGGCCCTTTGCTTTCGAAGTAGCTACTTGGTCCTGTTAGGGTATAGAGACCTCGACTTTATGGTAAGTACAGTCGAAAAGCCCAAGCATGGGATTCGATCCAACTTGCTCACAAAGTTCTAATACAAAAATGTACATGTGGACCTCCCGCCCCCCAAACACACACCCCGGCTGCCCTGGTATTCCCTGAGAGCAAGATTATTTACATATACCGGGATCACGGGCCTTCCTCCAGCCCTTCTCCAGCCTCCCGGTCCCCCTAATCTCCTTAGCGAAACCAAAACAGTTTTTGAGCCCCTTCCCCGCAGCTCCGGAAGCACCATTTCCAACTCGGTCCTAGCGGCTCCGCTCCTCCCCCGTTCCCGCTGGCCCCGGCCCTTGGCGGGGCGGGGAAGCCAGGGTAGGGGCGAGACCACGAGGAGCCCAAAGGCTGCAACATGCCGGAATCTTCCCAGAGTAAGTGCTGTCGCCTTTTGCCCCCTTCCAGTCCCTAGCTTGGCCCGCGCGTTTCCTTTCACTCTCTCTCGCTCCCAAGGCGGCGCCGATGAAAGGGCTCCGCAGAGGGGTTCCCGGCGCGCACACAAAGGGCGCGGCGGGAGCGGACAGCTGGGGGCCGGCTGGTCCCGCGCGGCCCCAGCCGACCCCAGAGGCCAGCTCTTCCTGGTCGAGAGCCAAACGCCGGGCGAACTGGAGAGGAGGGCGCCTGTCCTTTGGGAGGCGACTGCCCGGGGGGTCAGTTGGGGCGCGCGTGGGAAACACTCGCCTTAGAGTTTGGAAGGCATTGGGGCTGAAGCCGAGGGAGGTGGAGGTGGAGAGTGCGTGGCGGGCGGATCCCTCAAAGCCTGAGGAGTTGGGGGGAGCCGACTGGGACTGACTCCAGGACGCACCTTCTCGGAGAAGGGTCCCGAGCCCGCCGCCGCCCCATCCAGGCAGCAGGCAGCGGGCGCTGGCCGCCTCGGCCGCTAGGGAGACGCACTCGAGGCGGTGATGGTGGAGCTGCCGGCCGGGGCAAGGCGCTGGGGTCCCACCCGCCCGCGCTCCGACTCCGCTGTGCCGGGCGCTCCCCGCCAGGGGGCGGCTCTGCGCGGGACAGGCGAGCGGCGACTGGCAGCGGCGCGGTGGCGGGGTCGGTAGGGGAACCGGCTGGGAGTCACCGCCTCACCTGGGCACGTCGTCGCCACCCGGCGCCTTCTGGAATCCAGGGTCGGTGGAGTCCGCATGGTCTGCACTTGGAACTTCCCATGTTTGCTATGTTGCCCTTTGGAGACAAAACAAGGTAGTTCCTTCAGCATCCCCTACCTTCCCACTTTCCCCGGGGCGCGGGGCCGGCTGCTAGGTGGGTGGTGGCGCCTGGGTTACACCAGCGGGGGGATGCCGCATTGAAAATGGACTGTGTGCCCTTTTTGTCTTCCTTTATTCTCTTACGGTGTATCACTTAGAGATCTTAGAAGGGACTCTTTTTTAAGGATGTTTCTCCTAACGAGTTTGTAGCAATTTAATCATCACTTTCGGGGTGGTTTTTTGTTTTTTGTTTTTTGTTTTTTTTATAGACGCGACAGCTTAGGGCAAATCTTGTATCTTCTGTTTAATTACTCCGCCCTTCTTTTAAAGTTCGCTTCCCCGCTTTGGCCTTCTTCCTTCAGAATCCTAAATCTGGAACAAGCAGAGGATAAACCCTGAAAAGAAGGTGGTTTCTTTTCAAAAGACACTTTTCTGCGAGTTTGGGGTGAGGTACGAAGGCTATCTAGATCTGGAATTTCTGAATGCTGTGGGCCGACAGTTTTTGGCGGTCACCTGCTACTCCGAGGCCATCTGCTTCTAGTTTCCTTTCACCCTTGAACACCTCCACCTTTCTGCCCTCATTGAACGGGGAGTGAGCAGAAGAACTGGGCTGATCGTTTTTAAGTGTGTCAGAGTGTTCTCGTGAGGTGTTTTCTAAGCATATTATTAATGGTTGAAAGAAAAAAGTGCTTTGTCTTATAAATCAGCATAAATTTCCTTTTCTTTTTTTCTCCATATCTCCCTTTAAAGACAGAAATTTGGGATTGTTTGGTGGTTCTTTGTAAATAGTCACGGGTAAGAACACTTCACTCAGAGTCTGCCAAAACTTTGAAAGTAACATTTTATTGGAAAATAAATGGAAAGGTCTGTCCTTTTTTTTTCACATTACTTCTTCTCCCAAGTAGCAAAGGATTAAAACTCTAATTTCTCAAAGTTACACTGCTCTGTTAGATCATCTGAGACTCTATATAAATATTTTTTTTTAGTTAGGGTTTTTGTATTAAAGTTGATATTGACAACAGGCTGACTACTTTTTCTGATGTGTATGCGTTGTGTATATATATTCTTACATATTTCTAAGAGCTTATGTTGAGTATGAGTTGGAAAACGAAAGTATAAAATGTTTAAGAGTAGTGCAGGCCCTCAATTTTAGGGGTTATGAAGTGCTGAAAGTTGTCATTTTAGAGAATAAAATCTGAGGGCTAGTCGGAGGTTCTAGTGTGGTCTTATATTTGATGGCATTAATGGGAGATTTAAGATTGAGAGACTGTAGTTGATTAGACTGTAGTTGATTATAAAAATGCCAAACTTCTAATCCCAGTGTGATTCTTATGGTTGTGGTACAAACCTATTGCAGACATTTTAAATTTACAGCTAAAATGTAAGATTTTTTTTTTTTTTAACTAGAGGCTCACATTACTCTCCTTTTTTTCCTTTTGTTATACTCTGTAAGTGTACAGTATATACCCTAAGTGACTCAGAAAACCCACGGAACAGTTCTGTAGAAGCACTTAACCTGTTTTAAATTTTAACCTAAGTTTGGATTCACTTAGATTGGTCGTCTGTGCCTGTAAACAGGCACACTAATGGAACTGTTTCTACATTATTTGATTTGATTGTTGTCATTTGACATTCATGCATGCTTCTTTATCCTATCTCCAGACAATGATCTGTACTTAATAGTAGTCATTGAACAGAATGAAGGTTCTGGCATTCCTAAATTCTCATTTAAATACTGTGAGTTCAGTTGACCTTGAAAGCAATTCTTCTGCTGTATTAGATTATTTCCTATAACTATCTTCAAATACAGAGCTAAGCACCCAGTTAAAAACTATAAGCTTGTAGCACGGATGCTTTTTAGTAATCACAGACTGTTTATGTGAACGTGAGAGTGTTGGTTGAACAATCATAACGTAATCTATTGGCATAAAAATTGAGACTAGTAAAGTATAATATATGGAAAATTTCCACCCTCACTCTTCTAGACAACTTCGGAAGTCCTATCCACCTGAGATACTGTGTTAATTAAGGGCTCTGACCTTCATGCGTTTGCAAATGAAGTCTTCTGGGTGCTAATGCCACTTAAACAGCTGTTGTTATTTTTTGACAGCACATTAAAATAACTTTACTTTTCATTAGTTACTAATCATCTCTGCCATTGTGGGTGATGTTACAGCTTACTTAGTATGGTAGGGGTAACATGATTGACTTTTTATTGCTTTGTTTTGTACTAGGCAAAAGCTTGAGAATATTTGGCATATAATGAAAATAGGAGTTACTAAGTGAGGACAGGTTTTTATGACCGCTTGGATCAAAGTCCAGAAACAGAAGTTTTACACTCCCATGTAGCTTTCTGTGATAGGCTTTTTATTTGACACTGCAAAGCTGTGCTGAATTACTTGGCATTCTTTTCTTCGTAATTTTTTCTCATCTATAAAAGCTTAACATTTTTACTTGCAAGATATTTATATTAAAATCAGATGATGGATATAAAATAAGTATTGCTATCTACTTTTAAAAATTATTGTTTCTGTAATTATATAGGAATATAATTTTCAATTTTCAGACAACTGATTTGTTAAGTGTATTTGATTAAACTGTTGCTATAATAAAACCCTGTGACTATTGACTCAGTCTGACTTTAGAATTATTTATAATATTTTTATAATGGTAATTCTGATGCAATCATGGCCTTTTCTTTTTGTATTGTTTATAACCAGGGTTCACATAGCCAGCTCTAAACTGCTTTTTAGTGCCCTTAAAGTACTCTTTTATGTGTATCGAAATCTTTCCACCTACAAGAAGCTGTAGGAGTCCCTGAAATGATGCTTTTTGATGCCCTTATATCTCTAGTGTTCTCAAGGCTTCAAAATCAGATCCATTATAGAGCCTGCAATACAAGGTCATGATTCCTAAAAATGTGGTAGAATTAATGCAGTGGCAATTAGTCATAGATGGATATCTTGAAATAAACCTATCTGTTTAGCTAACAAAAACTTAAATAGGCATATAGTACAATTCAGCAACTTTTTTCTTTTTAGATCTGTATAGAAATTGCCAATATTTTCACTAGGATCGTGTTTTCAATACCTCATGACATGCAATTTTTAGCATCTTGAGTATGTTGTGCAACAAAATTTTCTTATTAAGTAATTCCACCTAAATATGTAAATATTTAAAATATCTAAAACTGGCTTGTATAGGTAAAGTTTCATCCTTATCTGATTATAGGGAATGTGTCTTAGTAATATGCTTCCTTTCCTTTAGATTTGAAAACACAAATTAACTTAGAACTTTGTTTGAACTTCCCAGTGCATTGTAATAATGCACAGGAAAGGTTTCTTCCGTCTTTGGAAAGGCTACACAGAACTGCTTGGTGTTTATTAGTTTATCCCCAAAACATTTTTTAACTTAATAATTTATTAAACCTGTAACTGTTAAGCTGAGTTAGATTTGTTCTTTGTTCTCAGAGCTGATTGTAGGATAAAAACCTCTTCCTAGGATGAAAGCTTTTGGTAAGGACTTAAAGGCAGTTAAATAAATCACTGAGTTGATTGATGGTGGAGGGTTGAAAAATGACTGATTTCTGAATTTAGGATGCAGACTAGCTACTGACTTTGCAGGACTTCCTATGAAATTAGTTTAGCTGTACAGATGTACATTTCGTTGGCTAGTGTTTACAGCTGATTGATGTGGTCTTGGAAATATCTGTTATATCAGGTTCTCTGTAAAAAGGGCTTGGGAGCTACATACCTAGGCGTAAAAATTGAAGAACGTCTTTCCACATGAGTCAGTCATCTGATATTTAGCTCTGTAATCATACTGACTGGGTATTCTCATTTTTTTGGAATTATATATATTGTTTCATGATGTAAGTATTGTATTTATTTTCTCTAACTGGTAGGAATTTATACTTATTGTCAATCAAATGTTTAAAGCAGGTAAAGCAAACTGAGTATTTAAAGTTCTTAAAAATCATTTTGATAAGTATTCTAAAAATCTTTTTGAGACACCTGGGTGGCTCAGTCAGGTACGCATCGGATTCTTGATTTTGGCTCAGGTCATGATCTCACAATTTGTGAGATCGAGCCCTGCATCAGGCTCTGCATTGATAGCGCTGAGCCTGCCTGGGATTCTCTCCCTCTCTCTCTGTCCCATCTTTGCTTGCCTGCACTTTCTCTCAAAAATAGATAAATAAAAACATTAAAAAAATAAAATAAATAAAAAGCTTCTAAAGATAATTTATTTTTTTATTTCTCTGGTTTATAGTTTGTACTATGCATGCTTTTTAGAGTGTTATGTGCCATTGTTAGCTTCTGTATTCTTCAAGACTTTCCCCATGATCCTGAATTGTGAAATCAAGCTTTTGCAAATTATCTTCTCTGAATGATTTTATTAAATCTAAACATGGGAGAAAAAAAGATTTCCATTTAATATATCCCTGGTGATAACTATAAAAAATAGCAATCATTATTTCTACTCTCTGTTGAATACCTATGCTGAAGTTGTAAGAAGAGAAAACAATCCTGACCTTTTACGCTGATGAAATAATTAAAACACACACACACAGACACACACGTGCACGCACACACACAGGATTTTTGAACTTTAGATTTATAAGGGATTGTTTAATCCAGTGTTTCTCAAACTTAAGTAATATTACCCTGATAAGAAAGATACCCTTATTGACCTATAGTATATTAGTTGGAAAGCTGTTGGCCAAAAGTGACATAAACCCTACTTGAATTTATACAAAATTCGCTTACATGTGCCTGGAAATTGGTTTGTTTGTGAAATTCAGCTGATCAAATATTATCAAGATTCTGTATATATATCTGTTTAATCTGTCCTTCCTTCAGTCCATCCATTCATTCACCCATCCCATCCATCCATCCATCATCCATTCTTTCTTCATTCTTTCCATCCGTCCATTTTTTGGCTCTATGCTGTATTGGCTTTATTCTTTATGCTTTCTTTATGCACTGAAGTTTTTTCATGGCAACTTTCTGTGGGTCTTAAAATCCTGATGTTAGAGAAGTACCGTGTTATCTGGGTCAGTCCTCTCAAAATTACTCTGGCCTTGCTTGGGTCATGTGTCTGCTCTGGTCCAGTCAGTGTGTCTAGAATGATAGGGTTGTCCAACTACTTTCTTGGGGCAGGTAACCCATAATGTGATATGTCATTGAGGGAGAGGGAATTCCCAAAAGAAAGTGGTTTAGGCATACCCAGAAATTCCAGGTATCTACCATACCTAGTGTTGGGCTTCCTTTTATTAAAAGTTGGTTATATATGGAATTCCTAAGAGTGGGTGTAATTTAATCATAATTGCAGCATTTTTTCAATTGTAATACCAAAATAAATTTATAAGTTAACTCTGAATAAAAATGGTAAAGTTCCAGCCAGATGCAAATTGACAGTATTTATTACATCTCCCTTGCAGACTGCATATGGCCCTGCCTGCTCAATAAAGGGTTTTGTGAGGTCAGTTAACCTTTACTACAATTGCCCTAATGATGATTCACTTCTCCCACTGGGTCTGAACAGTCATGAAGCTTTTATTGCTATAGCACAGCCTTCGGTTTTTTTACTTGGTTTGAAAGCACATAGCACATTTGCATATTAAATTTATCTCTTTTTATTTTTTTATTTTAAAAATGTTTTTAACATTTATTTATTTTTGAGAGAGAGACATACACACAGCATGAGCAGGGAAGGGGCAGAGAGGGAGGGAGACACAGAATCAGAAGCAGGCTCCAGGCTCTGAGCTGTCAGCACAGAGCCCGACACGGGGCTTGAACCCACAAACCGTGAGATCATGACCCGAGCTGAAGTCGGATGCTTAACTGACTGAGCCACTCAGGCGCCCCAAATTTATCTTTAAAAATTTTTTTTCTTTATCCTAGAACCACTGAGCTGTTCGTGTGACTGTAAACACAGATATAAACCTGAGAGCTAAAACCGCAGGCTATACTTGGTTTGAAGGTGGTCATCCCAGTATTTTAAAGTATACTTCTTTCACCTTTTTTTTTTTGGTTTTGTCATCAATGTGAAAACAAAAAATTAAAAATTTTTCATAGAAAAATTACAGATCTTTACACCTTATTTGTTTTGGATTCTCAGGCCTTCTCATAACTCAGATTGAAAAATGGCAATCTAATGCAGTCTTTCCCATATGTCAGCTGCGACACAAATCAATTTACATACTTACAGTATAGATGCCAGTGATTATGTTTCCTTTCAGATATAAGTAGGTTTTCCTTTAAGGAACATTTTTCATGCGTGTGATTGCAAATGCATGGAAAATTACAAAACCTGTTTCTTTCAGCTCTCCATCAAATGTGAATGTAAAATCATCTGAAGCAGTTCTGCATGTTATTTATATTTGGTCCCAGTAAACTTCTCAGGTGTTTTCATAGCTGGAGAAAACTTGGAAATACTAAGGAACTTCAGGCAGAGCGTTCATTTCCTTTCCATACCAGATCCAAGAGAACTGACCATTGTAACGTCACAGTAGAGATTATGTGAGGATGTCACTTGGAGGTGCTCCAAATCTCCCCAGTCTCGTTTAACGAACCGTTATGATAGTATATTTATCTTTTCTGTGTCTCAGCCAGTGCTTCTCAAAAGGGATGCTATTGGCATTCAGTGGTGACCCTTTTTTGTTGTTGGGAGAGACAGTTCAATGAATTGCAGGTTATTTAACATCCCTGGACCCCAGAAACTAAATGCCTGGAGCACTCCCATCATTGTGACCCACATTTCCAAGGGCTGGTGCTACTACTTGGTTAGGAGCCACTGTTTTAAATTGTTTAGTATTGATTTCTGCTGATTGTGGTTAAGGGCCCTAGGTAGGAACAGTCCAGACTTTAGCCCTAGAACTTTTTCTTTCCAAGAGTATGAACTTAGATGCTTTATTTGCCATTTTCTGTAAAATGGAAGCAGTATTTACTTCATGGAAATTTAAAGAAAATAGTGCATATTTCCTTCCCTTTTGGAGAGTGAATTTCAGTAGTTTACTTTGAGAATCATAGAATCACAAACTTTGATAATCATTTCCTTATTCTGGTAAGTGGGAATTAGAACAATAAAGCAGCCATTTTTATAGACGTTAGGAGTCCTCGGGGTGCCGGGGTGGCTCAGGTTGTTAAGCGTTCCGGCTTCAGCTCAGGTCAGGATTTCATGTGAGTTCCAGCAGCGCGTCGGGCTCTGTGCTGACAGCTCAGAGCCGGGAGCCGGCTTTGGATTCTGTGTCCCTCTCTTGCTCTGTCCTTCCCCTGCTTATGCTCTGCCTCTCTCTCACTCTCTCTCAAGAATAAATAAAACATTAAAAAAAGAGTCTTTATATTTTACATGAATTAATGATTTGAACAGAACTATTTGTGGATTGTTGAGGTACTGGAAAGGTAATTGGACTGGAGTCCAGACCTTCTGGGGCCATCCCCAGCTTTGGGATTGGCTCAAGTTAATAACCCTGGGTTTTAAAGTGGGTGTGGGGTGGTGAGGAGGAATCAAGGCAGAGAAATTCATTAATGAGCTGAAATATCTTTCAATCCTAAGCATTGTTTATTCTCACAAGGAGAGCAGATTCTCAGATTCTCAGATTGAATAGTTTCTTTCTTTAAGTACTTTCCAGAAATGAATAGTGTATCCAGGTCCAGTTCTGCAAACAGTGTAACTAAAACTGTGTGAAATTGGGATCAAAGAGCAGGAAAAATATCTAACATTATACTTTATGTGAGTTACTCTTGTGTTTTTCTTACAGATAATTTTAGCAGATTTCCATATAAGTTAACAACCATCCCTTTCCAGACAGGAAATTAGTACACTCTTTGTAATTCTGGTTTTAAGGTGATTAATTCACATGACTTAAGAATTTAAAAAAGCACCAGAGAGAAAGAAAAAGGGATGATGTTTTAATAGTAAACTTAAAAACATGGGAATACATAGTTTTTTCTGGATCATTCAGGGCCTGCACTTTTTTACTCTGTTTTGTTTGAGGCACCCTGCAAATCTTCCCAAATGTGCCGCTGCTCAAGGGCTTGCTGCCTCGCCCTCCTTGCGGCCCAGGCTTCAGGCTTACAGATTTTCCTCAAGTGAGCCCCTTGGGTAGGAGCTAAAACAGACCAACTTTAGTCCCCAGATCTCTAGCAGAGTGTTAAAGCATTCTTTTGTCTAGCATTAAAACCATTCTCTAGTTTAGAATTATGGTTACTATGACATATTGCTATGGTTTTCATTATAGGTAATTAGTTCTGTTTTCTCACACATGTTGTCAGTTTTATTTTATCTTTCTATATTGTGAAAAAGAATCATCCCCTAAATCTCAACCTTATTTTTGTCAAAAAAAATTTTTAAGTAGTAATGGAGAAACATATTATATTCTTGTATTTATTTTTCTCAATTAAATGTTAAGCTTTTTAGTTTTATCTGTTATTCAGATAATTATGTCATATGTAAGTGTAGTTATTTGTCTGGGAAATCTTATGTTTTTTCAGTCCTAATTTGAGAAAAGACATTAAAGCCACTTAATTTTTTTCATGTGAGTGTTTCTGTAGAGATATTAGTGTTTTTAACCTAGGAGCTTCAGAAGAAGCAATGGCTAACATCTAATTATTCTGGATGAGACCATTGAATAAATTATTTTTCCAAAACAATCACTTTTGAAGATATACTCCATTTAATAATGGTTGATTAACTTAAAATAGTAACTATCATGTATAAACGTAGAATTTGTACATCCCAGACTCTGTGCTGTCACTTTATGTGCATTATTTCCTTTAATTTTCTTAACAACCTGAGGACGGTTATGTCATTATCTCTATTAATTTTATGGAGGGAGTGAATAATGTACCTAAGGTTTCACCCTTAGAAAGAAATAGCTGTGGGGTAGAAGCCTAAGTCTGTCCCACTTAGGGCCCTTCCCCACGGGGCTCTACTGAAGTTTAGTGTCAGCGTTAACGAAAGCCAAGCAAAGGCTCATGTTGTGTGGAATCTAACTCAGGAAGAGGTTAAAGTTTCTCCTAGGGCCACTTAATGTGCATATGTATTACTAAATTTGCTTAGAGACTTTGCCCAAGTGGGTTTAGTTTCCATCTATAATTTTAGAGTATAAAATGTGGGAACTCTCCAATGACATTTTAAAATAGAGTGGCTGAATATTTAGGTCCTAGGCCATCACAATTATATTTTTAGTATTAGAACACAAATACCCTAAGTACAATATATTTTCAAACAATTTTCATCCTTTGGTACATTTTTTTAGGCAAGAGTACAAAACACATTAAACTAGTTGCTCTACAATTAGGTTTCATCTAATTGTTTTTAACTCATGAGAGTTACTGTGTTTATATCACAATTTTACTTTGCCTCATAAATTTTCTTTTTCCCCCCCCTTAGTTTCCGACATGCCAAGAAATATTCTATAAAACCTAGACAGAGTATTTTAATCATTTTTCCCTTTTAAGACATCTGGAGTATTAAATACGTATTTTAAGGCATTTCTGTCTTTTTTCAAGATTTATTTTGTAAGATGAGTGAGCACTTCAGCTTTGGTAGAAAGTAAATTTATTGCTGCATGGAGCCCTTATGGACATAGGCATCTATGTGTGTGTGTGTGTGTGTGTGTGTGTGTGTGTGTGTGTGTGTGTGTCTTTTGCTAACCATATGTGAAATCTCTACAAGAGTTTACATCCGGCTGCCCTGTCAGTAGGTTTTGCATTTCCTATTTAATACTTTTAGATAGAAGGCATTTGGAAGAAACAGTGGCATGTCTAGATGAGTGGAAAATTTTTAGAACATAAGCTAAAAATTATAGTTTTCTTTTCTGTCCTAGGTCTATAATAATCTTGAGTGAAAATGAGAAATTGGAAAAGGAGGAAAGTTTTTATTCCTAACAGAATATGTGCCTTACAGTTACCTCTCATTTTTTCAATGAAGATTGCTAATCAACTTGTAATATTTTTAGAAAGAAGATGAAGTGTGCCTAATATACAAATTTAAACCTATTTAAATATCTATAAAACAAGCTATTACTAGATTTGAACCAGTAAATTCAATCATTAATTTAGCCGAGTCTATCATTTTAAGCACAATACACTTTTATCTACTTAAAATAGAAGTACACAGGGTTCTGCAGTGTTTATCATTTTGAGAAAATAAACTCTGTTACAACTATCGTAAAAAAAATGACAATTCATCTTGTAAGATTCCTTCTTCACCCTGAATTTTTTTAATCTTTTTTTTAATCATTCACGAATGAATTTGGTCATCCCTCTGTGTATCAGTAAACATGCAAAATGTCCAACACTGGAAATATGCAGCTCAGCCTTTTCCTGCTGCAGGTGGAACCTGGCTGCCTGGCCTTTTGAGTGCATGAACTCATTTACCTTTGGAGGGCGCTCCACCTTCTCTGTAACACCTTTTTGATGGCTATAGTGCCGGCAGTATTGTAAACAACCCCAGTGAAATCAAAATGCATTAAATAATATTCTTCTTGACCCTGACTTTTCTATCAGATTGCCAATGCATGAGCAGTGTGGGCTGCAAGTGTCTTCGCTAAAGTGGTATGCTGAGACGGTAAACTTCTGATTGAATTCATTATTTAGAAAGATTTGAAATTTAAAATTCAGGGCACATGTATGACAACTCTTGACAAGTTTTTGGCAACTACCATTTGGCTTTACTTCCTATTATGTAATTAACATCAGTCTTTAGGGCTCCTTATATGCACGGTGTGGGAAAGGATCCGTTTGTGAGCCTCAACAGCATCTATAAGTTGAAACCACAGATGGCATTCACACAGTTACCTGAGAGGAAGCGCTCCCAATGTTGATTTTGGTCCCCTCCAGGCTTTATGTGCTTATTTTAACACCTATTGTAAAAGTGAAAAACAAACACAGAACTAAATTTAATATACCTATTTAAAAATGATATCTACTACAATTCATTTATAGGTAAGACATTTTTTGTGTCCTAAAATAAGGAAGGATATAAGTGACTGGAGGCTAATAGATTTTGGTAAGGAGAGAGGGGATGATCTGGACGGGATGCTGACCATCAGGACCTTGGCATCAAATATAAACTCTTGGCACCAGTCTTCACGGCATTTCCCTGGGCCATGGCGGTACTTCCAGTGTCTGGGCCCTGTTAGCGTTCATGAACAGCCTTGTAAAGTGAATTCAACCGAAGGACTCCAAGAGGGCCGCCCTGCTTTTAACTGCTCCCAGGTTTGCAAGGTAGTTAGCAAGGGCCTGCTTATCCATGCCGGCAGAGTCTCTAAGTTGTTAGTGCTTGTAGCACAGGGTAAAAACACCCGTGGAACTTGTGTGCTCGGATGGTTAGGATGCAACTTGCATAGAATTATGATGTGACCCTTATTCTTGGGGAGGGGGAGCTTCATGGGATTCTATAAGGAATGGCATTCTGCAGTCTCTGCGTTGGCCAAGGACTTGAGGACTCAGGGAGTCATCAGGATGCCAGTAGCCAGCCTATTTCCAGACCCCATTTAGCCCACAAGGTCTGTGACCTTGTGCACCAGAAACACCTTTCTCCCCTCATCTTTTCTGTGATTCTCGTGGTGGAACTTTATGAAGAAATGAAAAGCCACTGCTCCTTAACCTAAACCCTATGCCTCCACTGGAATGAATATGAAGGGTACAGGAGAGAGCAAAAATTTAAATATGTAGGAAAGATTTTGAAATGCTTCTATAAGCATTTTCTAATTTGACTTATGTATCAGTCCTGTGTAACGAGTGAAGGAGTAAGGAGGTCTTTCTCCTGTTTAAAGAAGAAGCTGAAGGGCAAAAGGATGTTAAATGAGTCGAGGGACCTAGTGATTACCTGCTGACCTGTTGATAAAGTCAGGCTTTGTAGGGGGTCTCTGTGGCTGGTAACATAGCTGCCCATGTTTACACCTGAAAATTTTGAATTCCAAAGAAGCTGTGATTGGTTCAGTTCATATCTGTGTCTTCTTCTAGCTGGGACTAGCTTTACCTTCAGATGGCTGTGTGCTATTCTTGACTTCATACCTTGCTGAAGACAGCACTTTGCACTTCATAAAGTAGTCAGAACGACTGATTTCCCTGTTTTATAAAAGATGAAATTGAAACTCAGAGGAAGAAAATTGTTTGCCACTGGTCATACAACTCACTAATAGCAAGTACTTAGATTAGATTAGAATTCAAGACTCGTAAAAACATAGCCCCTCTTTGTAGTCCCAAGAATTTTTAGAAGTAGTCAATTTCTCTTTTATAAGTGGATGGTTATAATTTGTTTTTTCTCTCTGAAACATATGATGTGGTTTTGAGAGCAAAGTGAAGGAATTTAGTTTAATGAGGAATTTTATACTACAAGTTATTAATCTATAAGCTTTCAGAAGGTCCAGTTATTATACACAGGATCACAGTGCAGTAGTCCTTTGTGTTCTTTTGATGATAAAATTAGTGTTAGTGATTTGATAGTCTGGAACTCATTAGTATGCTGTAGAGAACCCACCTTTTCTTTGTTTCAGTTGGGAATAAAGAATATAGAAGGACTGGCATGACCATATAAAATACGAGATGCCCAATTAAATTTGAATTTCAAATACTACTCATACTAAAAAATTATTCATTGTTTATCTGAAACTCAATTTCAACTGGGTGATCTGTATTTTTATTTGCTACATCTAGCAACTGTAAGAATGACTCTTCCCTTGAACACATTCATTATACAGTTTTTCTGTGCACTGTTTTAGATTTATAAGACATGACCTGGTTTTGGAGAAACAGACATGGGATTCAAGCAGATGTTTTTCAGGACAGTATCCTTAGAACCTTTATTCTCTGAGTCGTTTGAGACAGTTTTTACCTCAGTGGCTTAATATGCCATCTTTTTATGATCTGAGTGTAAAAAGTTAAGTTCGAGAATGTGTTATTGTAAGTGATCTTTTTTTTAAAGTTTATTTTGAGAGAGAGAGAGTGTGCACATGTGTGCACAAGCCAGGGAGGGGCAGAGAGAGGGAGAGAGAGAATTCTAAGCAGGTTCCACACTGTCAGCACAGAGCCCGATTAGGGGCACAAACTCATGAACCATGAGATCATGCCCTGAGCCAAAATCAAGAGTCGGAAGCCTAATCCGGTGAACCACCCAGGTCTTATTCTCTCTATGTCTTATATGTGTGAATTTAGTTTGACTCTTTCAGATGCAGCTAGAAGTTAGGGAGTGTTTCCTTTGTGGTAAGCATTGATGTTCTGGGAACGTTTTTCTTCTTACTAGCCATAAGACTTGAAAAAGGAGACTTGGATTTGGCTCCTGATTTTGTTACCAAATAGAATGTCTTTGGTTCAGCCATTTAATTTAGCTTCATAATTTAGAAAGCAGAACCATTAATGCCTGTCTCACCAGGTTTAAATAAATTGTTGCCCTTTTTTCATTATCATTCATATAAATACTTCTCAAAGTCTTACAAAATTAAGGAAGAGAAGTGAAAATAGAGATTGTATCCTAGTCCACAGAAGTGATTTGCTCAGTCAGAAGTACCACCGAGCATTCTTGAATCCCTTCTAGTACTTTGAACCTTTGTATCTGACATAGTCAACTTTTCCATCTTGATTCATTTTATGCATTTACATTTAACTTCATAGGACAGCAAAATCCAATATGTATAGAAATAAACTCTTGAACACCATATAACCTTTCATTTTGGAGGAGCCGTCACTGAACGACATATCTAGGCTTGTTCAGTACTGTATCTCCGGTGCCTGGCCTTGCCAGCACGGTGCCTGACACCCTTGGATCTGTACCTTATGAGAAAATTCATTCTATTAAAAGAAAGGACATTCAAACATGAATCCAATTAAAATGGAGAAGAAATCAGTGAAAAGGTTTTGATTGGAATGTTATCTTGAAAATGGAACCACAGATTATAAAAGTAAATTAATCTTAGATTTAATAAAATGTAGATTATAATGAGAATTCCATGCTAAATTTTAGAATAAACAATTTTTGACAGAACTATTTTACAGCCAATTAACTTTACTTTTTTATGTTTAACTTTTACAACAGTAGTATGGAGTTTTTTATTTCTTCAAAAAAAACTTTTTCACACCTTCACATATTTGAAGATTTCATCAATTTTTCCAAGGACCTTTTTTTTTAATTTATTAAAAAAATTTTTTAGTACTTATTTCTTTTTTGAGAGAGAGAGAGACACACACACACAACACACGGAATCAGAAGCAAGCTACAGGCTCCAAGCTGTCAGCAGAGCCTGACATGGGGCTCGAACTAACAGACAGCACAGAGAGATAATGACCTGAGCCAAAGTTAGACACTTAACTAACTGAGCCACCCACATGCCCCTAAATTTTTCTTTTCAAGTATCTGTTAAGTCATTCCCCTTGTGGATTCTTTATTTGTTGGTTGGTCTTTAATTGGGCATAGCCCTTACTTGTTGGTGACTTTGTGTAATATTGTAATGGTTCTCCAACATCGTTTTGATCTACTTCTAGAAATTCTGTAGCTTAAGAAGAATTTTAATTTTGGGGGCACCTGGGTGACTCAGTCAGTTAAGCATCCGACTTTGGCTCAGGTCATGATCTCATGGTTCATGGGTTCGAGCCCTGGGTAGGGCTCTGTGGCTGACAGCTCAGAGCCTGGAGCCTGCTTCAGATTCTGTGTCTCTCTCACTGTCTGCCTCCTCCCCTCATTCTCTCTCTTTCTCTCTCTCTCTCTCTCAAAAATAAACATTTAAAAAATTTTAAAAGAATTTAATTTTGATTTGCAGGTACTTTGTATTTGTTTTTTTTTTTAATTTTTTTAATGTTTATTTATTTTTGAGAGAGAGAGAGAGAGCATGTGGTGGGGAGGGACAGAGAGTGAGGGAGACACAGAATCTGAAGCAGGCTCCAGGCTCTGAGCTGTCAGCACAGAGCCTGACACGGGGCTCGAACCCACAAACTGGTGAAATCATGACCTGAGCCAAAGTCAGATGTTCAACTGACTGAGCCACCCAGACGCTTCCAGGTGATTTGTATTTGTATAAACTGAAATATTAAAAAATTATCAGGAGAGGATAGACAATTTTAAGAGGAAAGGCCCATTCATATAGCCACAGCAGTCACGCACTGCAAAACTTCAAGGGATATCTGAAGAGGGAGAGGTGTGAGGAATGATTTAATTTTATTTGTGGTTGATTCTTAAGTGATTGTTTTGATGTTATGGTAACATATGTTTTCCTACCTAAGCATAGGACTACAGGGATTCAGATAATCAGTAATGTGGTTGTGAGAAACCCCTTCCCCCATCACTTGTGGTTAATAAAAATTGTTGAATGAATGAGTGAATGTACGAAATCTGCTTTTCTGTATAATGTAATATTAAGTTCATCTCTCCAAGAAAATAACTATAAATAAAGCGCTGTGTGACAAATGTAGTAAGAAAAAACATATCGGTAAAGAATGTTTAAGCACTGGCTCTACTTAAGACATATCATAAGCCCTGCAGGATAAACGAAGATAACTTAACCACGATCAGTTACGAGGCTTATATCCAAGAGGTAATAAATTTTAATAGTTAAACCACAATGTTGACTTTCTGTAACGAATATACAAGCATTCACATATTCAAAAAGACTGTTGTCTCTCTTGATGGAGTTAATTTAGGAGCCCTATTTATTGATTCATTCACTGCACTCAGGAATTATTTATTGTAGACACACTGTGAGACAGGCATTTTCCAAGTATAGGGGATTTATTGAGGACACAGTATGTAACAGGCATTTTCCAAGTACAGAAACAAGTTGGACAAGTAGTTGTGATGAAATTTACATCTGGTTGGAGGAGACAGACAATAAAAGAACACATTAATAAATAAGAAAAATATCCGATAATAAGAATTCAGGTGGTGTGAGGTGAGAGCATCATGTATCAGATGCCACTTTAGGTAGCAGATCAGCGGAGACCTGTCTGAGTGGAGGATATAGAAGCTGTGATCAGCCAGCTATCAGTGTGGGGAGAGCATTTCAGACTGGGGGCAGTCAGAGCTTAGTGTGCTTGAGGGACACCAGGGAGGCCAGGTAGGGGATTAAAAGAGTTTGGCTTTTATTCTCTATTCACTGAGAAGCCAAGTAGAATAATTAAGATGTTAAGATATGCTTTGTTCAAAGATTGCTCAGGCTGCTATGGGGAGGATGGATTTGAAAGGGGGCGAGTATAATGTAGAGAGACCAGTAAGGTGCAGGCGGCGATAGTCCACAGTGAGAGATGGTGGTGCTTGGATGCGGGTGTAATGCAGGAGATAGAAAGGAACCTAATGGGATACAAGATTTGGGGAGTCACCTTGACAGGATCTGGCCTGGATGTGAGATTTGAAGGAAACAGAAATTTCGAGTAATTCCTAGATGGTTGGTTTGAGTATCTAGGGTGTTCTTTATTAATATGAGGAAAACTGGCAGGGAGTGAGATCAGAGCAACACGATGGGTAGGGTATTAGGAATTCTGTCTTTACCATCTTATGTAGTCTGTTTAGACATCCACCTGGAGTCGTCACGTTGGTATTTTGATTAAAAAAAAAGTTGATCACCATTTTCCAATGAGAAGGTAAGAAATATATTGTACTAAATTTTAGGTTGGTGGCTAAAATCATTCAAATGACTATTTTTATATCGATTTAACAATTTAAGTTACCTGTGCATTTTTTAAAAAATCACATTAAGTATGTTAATTTAGACACAGAGCTTTTTTTCTTTCTACACTTTATAAAACAATTCTGTTCAAAAGCTTCCTGTACATTTTTGACAGCTTCACATGCATTTTTGCCCTCAGTGTCTTTGGCACTTCTACTGCAATTTTGGGGGGTTACGTAAGTGTTTCTTCTTAACAGAATCTTTGAAAGGCTTTTATAATTGTATCCAACACTTGAAATTCTGAGGTCATCCTAGTAATATCTGTGTTATTATTTTTCTTACCTATTCCATTCTAGACTGGTACTATTTTATTTATTTATTTTTTAGTAGACTGGCACTATTTTACTATTTTATTTATTTATTTATTTATTTATTTACTTACTTACTTACTTACTTCTTTATTTTTTTCTTTTATAGTTTATTGTCAAGCTGGTTTCCGTATAACACCCAGTGCTCATCCCAACAAGTGCCCTCCTCCACGCCCATCAGTCCCCTTCCTTTCCCCCTCTTCCCCATCAGCCCTAAGTTTGTTCTCAGTTTTCAAGAGTTTCTCATGGTTTGCCTCCCTCCTTCTCCCCAACTATATATCCCCCATGGTCCTCTGTTAAGTTTCTCCTGTTAGACTTATGAGTGAAAACATATGGTATCTGTCCTTCTCTGCCTGACTTATTTCACTTAGCATGATATCCTCGAGTTCCATCCACTTTGCTGCAAACGACCAGATTTCATTCTTTCTCATTGCCATGTAGTACTCCATTATATATATATATATATATATATATATATATATATATATATAAACCATATCTTCTTGATCCATTCATCAGTTATGGACATTTAGGCTTTTTCCATGATTCGGCTATTGTTGAAAGTGCTGCTGTGAACATTGGGGTACATGTGCCCCTATGCATCAGTGCTATTTCTGGGTCATAGGGGAGTTCTCCTGTTAATTTTTTGAGGAAGCTCCACATGGTTTTCCAGAGCGGCTGTACCAGTTTACATTCCCACCAACAGTGTAGGAGGGTGTAGACTGGCACTATTTTAGAATAATATATATTTGCCAAATAATACATTGTTGTTCAAAATAAAATAATTAAGGAAATAACTTATAAATGGAAAATTTAACCGAGATTCAGAAATAAAGCAACCTTTTTTTCCCCCTCTGTATTCTTCTTTTTTCACTTAATAAATTGTGGAGATTATTCATGGCAGTACATACGACCATTTTTCAATGTCTGCCTAGTAGTCCATTATATAAATGTACCATTATGTATTTAACCAGCCTTCCAGGAGTGATATGTAGGTAGCTTATTATCTTTGCTGTAACAAACGGTGCTACAGTGAATATGCCAGTACTTCTTTTGTGTAAAATCTCTGGAACAAAGGATAAATGCATTTTAAAATTTGTTAGATATTGCCTATTTACCTTTCAACAAGGTGGTGAGAAAATTCTTTCACCAGCCAAGAAGATTGAAGAGTATATACCAACACCCTCCAAAATAGTGCACTGTCAAACTTTTTTTGTCCTGGCCTTTTAGTGAAAATAATCACTATGTCATTGTCAAGTGGATTGCATTGCTTTTATTATGGGCAAATTATTTTACATATCCTCAGAGGTAGCAAGTTTCTGTCTTTTGACAGGGAATTTGAGTTTGGGCATAAGAGGTATTAAGTTAGCTGTTACTTTAAGGTTTGTTTTGGTTTGGTTTGGTTTGGTTTGGTTTGGTTTGGTTTGGTTTTTGTCCTGTTAGTTTTGAGAAGAGGGCTTAGTGAAAAGCGAGATTTAACTTTTAGAGAAAACTAATATTCTTATTTATCTTAATTTTTTCTTAGAAGTTAAATTTCAAAAGAAGAGCTCCCAAAGTGTTTAAAGCAATGGCACTGTCGGTTGGTATAAGATTAAGTTTTTCCAAGGGGAATTATTTGAGTTGAACACTCATTTGGATGTATGATCTGATGTTTGTTTAAAAACAAATCACCCACTGCGAAATCTTTAGCTCAAATGGGTTTCTTTCACAGAAAGGTATATTAAAAACACATATTTTAAACTTTTATGGACAGAATTTTAAAATTAGGTATTGCCTGCTTTTCAATTTTCATCCTTTATACCAGAAGTAGATAATCTAGAAGAAGAAATCATTTTTACCATTATTGAACAAGCATTATTAGGACAGTATTTACAAGAGTCTATAATTTTTCAACAAAGCAGACCAAATTGTTTGTATTTTTCCCTTCTAAATCTTATCTGTATATAGCAATATAGATAAAATTACCAAAGTTAAACATATTAGCTAGCCAAATTTAGATAAATATTTGTTTTAAAATTTCAAATATTTAACTTCACAACAAGTTGTATGTTTTAACCAGTGAATTGATTTTTGTATTTATGTTTTCTTCAGACTTTTGTCAAATTTAGTGTCTTTTACTCTAATACATACTGCTTTTGAGAGAAGCAGACTTGAAGCATGATGTGTTATAAATCAGATATCTGAAAATCTATGTTTATAGGCATCAGACTTTATTAAAATGGTCATTGTACCAGTTGTTCTCTACAGTTTTTCAAAATGAAACTGTCTTAAATAGACCATCTTGTTTTTATTTTCTGTGAAAAATTGAATTACTATCTGATCAGTTTGCTGTGAGAGACGTTTTAGCAGTTTTCAGGGATAGCACCTTTCTTTTTTGAATAGTTACTATGTCTGCATTCTGTTCTGCAGAGAAATGGTCAATGCCTGGTTTGCTGAGAGAGTCCATACCATCCCTGTGTGCAAGGAAGGCATCAGAGGCCACACTGAATCCTGCTCTTGCCCCTCGCAGCCGAGTCCCCGTGCGGATAGCAGTGCCCCTGGAACACCAACCAGGAAGATCTCTGCCTCCGAATTTGACCGGCCGCTTAGACCTATTGTTGTCAAGGATTCTGAGGGAACCGTGAGCTTCCTCTCTGAGTCAGAAAAGAAGGAACAGATGCCTCTAACCCCCCCAAAGTTTGATAATGATGAAGCGGACCAGTGCTCAAGACTCTTGGAATTAGTGAAAGATATCTCTAGTCATTTGGATGTCACTGCCTTATGTCACAAAATTTTCTTGCATATTCATGGACTTATCTCCGCTGATCGCTATTCCCTGTTCCTTGTCTGTGAGGACAGCTCCAATGACAAGTTTCTTATCAGTCGCCTGTTTGATGTTGCAGAAGGTTCAACACTGGAAGAAGCTTCAAATAACTGTATCCGCTTAGAATGGAACAAAGGCATTGTGGGACATGTGGCAGCGTTTGGTGAGCCCTTGAACATCAAAGATGCTTATGAGGTAAGTGGGGAATCATTGAGATGGGGTAGCGGGGTGAGGAGAGGAACATGCGTGGAACACGGGACAACTGCTAGGAATGATAGGGAAATTTCAAGCTGAGTTGTAATAGGATTACTGAGATATAGTAATTTGCATACCTATTTAAAATTGATATGTATGGTAACTTTCCCATCTTTTTTTTTTAAGTTTTCATTTATTTATTTATTTTGAGAGAAAAAGAGAGAGCATGAGCAGGGGAGAGTCAGAGAGAGAGGGAGACACAGACAGAATCCATAGACAGACTCCAGGCTCTGAGCTGTCAGCACAGAGCCCGATGTAGGGCTCGAGCCCACGAACTGTGAGATCATGACCTGAGCCGAAGTCGAATGCTTAACCGACTGAGCCACCCAGGCGCCCCAGAACTTTTCCATCTTTTAAAATGCCAGCATTTTCTTTACTTGTGATTGAGTCAAGGATATGGGCCCTAGAGAAAGCTTGTCTTGTTTTTCTCCTTGGTGATAATTTAACATAGCTCAGGTCATAGCTGTTTTCTCTTTTTACCGGCTATCTATAATTATCCTTATCTATCTTATCTTGCAAGGATTTTACTGACAATCTAAAACGCTAGGTCCAAAACCTGTCAAAAAACCAAACCAGTAGTCTTTCCATTCATTTGTTCATTTATCCATTTCTTCAGATTAATTATATTCATTCACTTGAAGTCCTATTGACACCAAAATCTGATTTTATTTCTTTCCATACTTTCTTTCATTTGTTTTATTAAACAAATAAATTTATGTCTTCAAAAAATAGAAATTGTTGCTCTAAAATATTTCAGTGGAAACATTTGGTATTTCTTCTACTTTGCTCCAATTATATACAGGTCTTAAATAAAAGGTAGCTACTTTTTTGCATGGACCTCAAGCATATTGTAGTATAGAGGTGGAATTTAAGGAAAGGTATTAAGCAGGCTGTGTTGTAGCCTATGAACAAGTAATAAATTGTATCATGTATCTTGAATGTATCATAGATAAGCTGCTATATAACGATTGCCACTTCAGATAGCTGTGAAATTAGGTGATTAACTAG
>NC_043700.1:98546893-98633576 GCF_006229205.1 Suricata suricatta
TAAAAAAAAATTATGGACTTAAAGATTACACTACATGATTTTTCAAATTTTTCATTTAAAATGATCTTTTTTATTAATAGAATTATGTTTTTTAAAAATATTTATTTATTTTTGAGAGAGAGAGCATGAGCAGGGAAGGAGCAGAGACAGAAGGGGACAGTGATCTGAAGCAGGCTCTGTGCTGACAGCAGCGAGCCCAATGTTGGGCTCAAACCATGTGATCATGACCTGAGCCGAAGTTGGACCCTCAACCAACTGAGCCACCCAGGTGCCCCAGAATAATGGTTTTTAAATGAAGCATCTTAGGGGTACTTGGGTGGCTCAGTCAGTTAAGTGTCTGATTCTTGATCTCGGTTCAGGTCATGATCTCGCAGTTTGTAAGTTCCAGCCCTGTGTAAGGCTCTGTGCTGAAAGTGCAGAGCCTGCTTAGGATTCTGTCTCTCCATCTCTGCCCCTCCCCACTTGTTCTCCCTCCCTCTCTCTCTCTCTCTCTCAAAATAAATAAATACATTTAATTAATAATATAAATAAATAAAGCATCTTAACTGAATGGCATTTTGTGTATCAGGTATTTTCTCGCACTGTGATAGAACTGTTGTTCTAGCCACCTACCATTTGGTACATGAAATGTTCCGTGGCAATCCTGACTTGCAACTCCTCCATGTAATTTGAGAGGTCATTGCTTTTTTAATTCATCCCTGTATTCCTGATGCCTAATGTAATGCCTGACACATAGTCAAGTGTTTTTTTTTGTTAACGTTTATTCATTTTTGAGAGACAGAGAGAGACAGAGTGCGAGTTGAGGAGGCACAGAGAGAGAGGGAGACACATAATTTGAAGCAGATTCTAGGCTATTAGCTGTCAGCACAGAGTGCAACAGGGGACTTGAATCCACAGCCTGTGAGAACATGACCTGAGCAAAAGTCAGACGTTTAACTGACTGAGCCACCCAGGTACCCCAGTCAAGTTTTAATAAATATTGACTAAATTAAAATTATGTAGTAGATAAGATAGGTAAGTAGAGTAGAAAGCAGGTCATAATAGATGCCAAGGAAAGTGTGGTAGGTTCAGGGAAGCAAGAGATGTCATTAGTTGGGGAGATGAAGGAATGTTTCTTTGAGGAAGTGATGCTTGATATGGACCCTGGAAAACAGGTAAGATTTGAATAGATTGATTTGTGTGCTTGGTGAAACCCAGATGTAAAGAGAAGTTGAAAGAAGAAACAGGGCAGGTGTACCATGTGTGCTAGTATAGACATGTGTGGATAATAGTGTAGACATTGAGGAGCTATGGAAGCAGAGCCTGGAGATTACTGAGGTCTTGAATGCCATGCTGAGGGGTATGTATATGGACTGGAGCCATGAGGGATAGTTAAAGATGATTTGAAAGGGGCATTGCTATGATTCATACTGTGCTTTAGCAAGATGAATTTTACCATGGTCATAAAATGAATTAGAAAAATACTGGAAACTGGAGGATAAATTATTGAGTAGTGTGAGGAAGTGAGTACCTGAACTAGGACACTAGTTGTAATGAGCAAAACAAAGGAATGGATTTCTGATAAAGCAGTGGAATCTGTTGGAGTTGGTCGCTAATAGGAGATGAAAGTGAGGGGAAGGGAGGAGTTCGGATGACTGAGTGTTTGAAGACGGGTGAATAAATGTGGTAATTAGTGAGGAATACTAAGGGGAGGATTTGGGGAGAGATGTAAAATCCTGAGGTATTTTCCAGAATCCATCCTATACAAGCAGTTTATCCAATTTTGATTCTTCTTGGAGCTCTTTCCACGACTTCTACGAGCTCTGGAGCAACGTCACACCGTCGCAGACTACAAGTGGCGTATTAAGGACACAGCTGAAGGATTGCTGCCAAATTTGCAGAATTCCCTTCCTGTCTTAGGTGACAGCTGGGTTTCTGCTTTTCAATGGCACTATAGTCCCAAGTACAGTAGGACTAAAAATATGCTTCAACTTTGCTGAGAAAGCTTTCATTTGTTTGTGTGGTTCTAAGTTTCCACAGCCCTGAGAATTTCTTCACTTACATGCATTTTGTTTAATATGCTTTCCATTTTTGACAGTGTCATTTTTGTTTTGCAGTTAGTAACGATTTAATTCTTGCACTGCTGTCTCACAGAAGCCCACGTCCTTGATCTGCAGTGTTTCTAAGGGGAAGCCTCTTACCCTGTGGATTCTTCACGTTTTTGCGTCACCCTGGGCACCCGTGATCCGTGTCTATAGAGGCCCTGCAGAAGTTATTCATGTCCCAGGGATTTCACTTAGAAATTGCAGAGTTGATCTATGACATAACAATTCACATTGGTGGTGACAGTGGAAGTCAGTTGGTTAATGGGTAATTCATAATTCAGCCCCACCCATGATTCAGATAATCAAAATAGTGTCTCATAGCCTCTTGTGAAAGTAGTCAGAATACATTGTTTTCTGAGTCTTACCTCTTTAAACATGCATCTGTAAAAACGACACCCTAAAAGCAGTATTTCTTAAAGCTTATTTGACCACAGAACCCTTGAAAAGTTGTAACGTAACAGTGGAAAACATACTCGAAACATAATCATACTCGAATTGAAGCTAAAGATTAAAAAGATAGTCTCATAGATAAGTCAGTTATAGGACGTGGTCAACATTTGATTTGTTTTTTAAAACTTTGTGACAGACTGATATATATGTGAGAATTCAACTATTTTATTATTAATAAAATAACACATTCATATATTTAAAATATAAAACAAGATCCATAACTTAAACCAGTGATTCTCAATCAGACCGCAAATACTAATGAGAGGATATTTGCTGCCTATATATAGATGTTCATCACACATCATCTCCTTCTGCATCAGCCCATCATCCATGTAACTTTCTTGAATGTGGCACAGCATTTATTGATAATAAGATATTAACACGTAATATTCAGAACAACTCAGGACAGCTGTGTAAATGTGTTTGGCATCTCCTTATACATGAAAACTAGATATCATCCAGTATCTACATTGGATTGTTTACTAGTCAGTGTTATTCAGAGAAATTGACTCAATAGGATATACATATATAAGAGAAGAGGTTTATTACAGAAATTAGCTTACTGGATTATGGAAGCATAGAAGTTCCACGATCTGCCCACTGCCTGCAAGCTGGACAAGTAGGAAAGCTGGTGGTGTAATTCAGAGTCTGAAGCCCTGAGAATTGAGCAGCCAGTGGTCTTAAGTCTGGTGTGGGTTTTATTCCAAAAGCCTGGGAACCAGGAACTTCAGTGGAGAGCAGGTGGGCAGAAGAAGGTACATGATTTTAACTTAAGCAGGAAGAATGAATTTGCCCTTCCCCTGCCTTTTTGTTCTGTTCACGCCCTCAATGATTTGGATGGTGCCAATCTGCATTGGTGAAGATCTTCTTTGCTCAGTTTATTGATTCAAATGCCAATCTCTTCTAGAGACATCCTTACAGACATACCCAGGGATAATGTCTTACCAGCTATTTGGGCATTCTTTAGCTTAGTCAAGCTGACACTTAAAATTGACCATCACAGATTGCCTTAAACACCTGGCATCATGCCGTACAGAAGCCTCAAGATTCCCCAAGATTTCCTGTTAAAGGATTTATATTGTCAAAACACTCCTTTTTCTACTAAGTCAACTGGAATGCAAAACTTAGACTCTTCTGTTTCCACAGGACAGTCACTCCAGGTATGCCGTGATCTCTGTGGAGAAGACTTGGAGAGTTTTAGGGAAGGGTCTCATCGGCATTCAAGTACCATGTAGCTACTCTACCCACCCTGATGACTTCATTCCTCCTTTTGCATTCCTTATCCAGATAAATCAGTCTTTACCATCTCTCACTCTGCATATCTCTCTTTATCAAAAAGTTTCCCTAAAGAATTATAAGCTCTCTCAAAGAATTTCTAATGAATAAAATGATTTCCAAAATGAATTTTAGAGGAAAGAACTAACAATATCAACTGTTTTAATCTTGATAAATCTACTAATCTGTCATGATCTGATTGTACCCTGGAGAACATAGTTTGGGAACCACTGTATCTGTCTTTGTTTAATGTTCTAATAATCTTTAGACATTGTCTTAAAAATGCCACTCTGTGAGAGAAAGTTGCCTATAAATTGGCAAGTCTACTGTGTTGTTTTCTGTTTATGTATTTATTTTAAATTTTTTAATGTTTATTTACTCTTAAGAGAGACAGAGTGTGAGTTGGGGAGTCAGTGAGAGAGAGAGAGGGAGACACAGAATTTGAAGCAGGCTCCAGCCTAGTAGCAAAGAGCCAGATGCGGGGCTTGAACTCAAGAACTAGTAAGATCATGACCTGAGCTGAAGTTGGCCAGTTAATCAACTGAGCCACCCAGGTATCCCGGGTTTTTGTTTGTTTGTTTGTTTGTTTGTTTTTTGTTTTGTTTTTTATGTAATTTCAGACTTAAGGGAAGGTTGTAAAGCTGGTAGAAGAACCTTCCATATATATTCTACCCAGATTCTCCAGCTCTTTATGTTTTGCCCCATTTGGTTTTATCATTTTCTTCTTGTATATACAATACATGTAAGTAATGTATGTATAGTATTTTTCTGAAGCACTTAATAAGTTGGAAATATTTTTACTGTCTTTCAGTGAATATTTTCCAATAAGAATATTCTTTTATATAATTATAATACATTTATCAAAATTAGGAAAGTTTAGGATACAATGCTATTACCTAATAGTACATAGTTCAGTTTAGTCTATTGTCCCATTAATGTTCTTAGCTATTTTTTCCTCTGATCAAGCGTCTAATCCAGAATTACATAGTGAATATGCTTTTCATGTCTCTTTAGTCTTCTTTAAATCTGGAATAGTTTCTCAGTGTTTCTTTATCTCTCAACATATATTTTGAGAGTATAGGCTAATTATTTTGTCACATGTCTTTTTGAGGAGACTCAGAGTAGGCATTTTGGGCAGATACCACAGATATCAATGATGAGACCCTATTTGGTCTTCCAAACAACAGTCAATTCTTTATTTTCCTACACCAGGTGGATATCCTACAACCCAATTAATTCTGACACTAACTGCTAGTGGTTAGCACTAACCACTTGTAACTAACTTCTGACGCTATACTACACTAGTTAGCACTGATCCCCACAGTCTAAAGACTCAATCCCACTAGATTGTCTACAGTTCCCAGTTCAAATGCCAGCCATAAACAAGGTTCATAAGCTAACCACATTTTTGCCCCCTACATTAGGTGATTCCTCCTTCAGTTTCTGGAATTTACTAGAATGATTCACATAACTAAAGGAGGCACTATATTTACAATTATAGTTTTATTATATTGTATACAATTCAGGAATAGCTAAATGGAAGAGATGCATTAGGGCAAAGAATAAGAGGTGGGTGACACATCCATGGATGAATAAAGAAGATGTGGTGTATATATACAATGGAGTACTACTCAGCAGTCAAAAAGAATGAAATCTTGCCATTTGCAACTGTGTGGATAGAACTAGAGGGTATTATGCCAAGCGAAATTAGTCAGTTAGAGAGAGATGAATATCATATGACTTTAACCTGTATGAGGACTTTAAGATATAAGACAGATGAACATAAGGGAAGGGAAGCAAAATAATATAAAAACAGAGAGGCAGACAAAACATAAGAGACTCTTAAATATGGAGAACAAACAGGGTTGTGGGAGGGAGAATGGACTAAATAGGTAAGGGGCATTAAGGAATCTACTTCTAAAATCACTGTTGCACTCTATGCTAACTTGGATATAAATTTTAAAAAATAAAGGAAAGAGAGAAAGAAAAAAGAGAGAAAGAACAAAAGAAAGAAAGAAAGATTTCAATTTTATTAAAAACAAAAAAAGAGGTGCAGACACAGAAATTCCATTTCTCTTCCAGGGGTGCACCACAATCCCAGCAGGTAGATATCTTCACCAACCTAGACAGTCCTCCTAACCTCATTGTTTTGAGGTGTTTTTTTTTTAATCAAGGTTTCATTATGTAGGCATGATTGATTAAATCCATTGGCCATTAGTGATTGAATTCAGTCTCCAGCCCCCTTTCCCTTCTCTGGAGGTCAGGGGTAGGGCTCAATGTTCTAACCCTATAATAAGTTGATTGGTTTTTCTGGTAGCCAGTCCCCATCTGGAAGCTCTCTGGGGCCCACTCACTTAAGACTCATCTCGTTAGCATGAGGTGTGGTGGAAGGGGCTTGTGTGGACCTTCAAAAGACTTTCCTGTTACTCAGGGAATTACAGGGACTTTAGGACCTCTGTGCTAGAACCTGAGATAAAGACTAAAGTTGTATTTTATTTTTATTTTATTTTTTAATGTTTTATTTATTTTTGATACAGAGAGAGAGTATGAGAGGGCGAGGGGTAGAGAAAGGAGACACAGAACCGGAAGCAGGCTCCAGGCTCTGAGCTAGCTGTCAGCCCAGAGCCTGCTGCAGGGCTCGAACCCACGAATGTGAGATCTGACCTGAGCCAAAGTCGGAGGCTTAACCAACTGAGCCACCCAGGCACCCCTAAAGATGTATTTTATTAAATGGCCACAGCATATGTTATCAGGAAGCATGTGATTTTAGTTTATCCCAGTGTGGATGTTAATTTTGAAAACTTGCTTAGTGGTGTCTCCTAGGTTTCTCCACTATAAAGTTACAGTTTTTCTATTGTAATTAATAAATCTTATGGAGAGGGGCGCCTGGGTGGCTCAGTGGGTTAAGCGGCTGCTTCAGCTCAGGTCATGATCTCATGGTTCGTGGATTCAAGCCCCACATCAGGCTCTGTGCTGACAGCTAGCTCAGAGCCTGGAGCCTGCTTCAGATTCTGGGTCTCCCTCTCTCTCTGACACCCCCCCGCCCCTACTCACACTGTCTTTCTCTGTCTCTCAAAAATAAATTTTAAAAAAATCTTATGGGGAGATATTTTGATATTGTTTAAATGTTCTGTTCTTCTTGAACCTACATTTGGTAATCTTAGTATCCATTGATTTGCTAACTCCATCATACCTTCTATGTGTCTTAGTTGGCTTTCTCATGTAAAGAAGAGTTTGCCTTCTTTTTTTTTTTTTTGAGTTTGCCTTCTTTATTCATTCATTCCTTTATTTATTTCACTATGGACCCAGATTTTTGTTTTGTTCAGTGAGTTATGATCTGTTATTATCTTTATTTATACAAATTCTCAAATTATCTCTAATTTGCCAGGCTTCTGTGTCTTTTTGATATGTTGCCATCACTCTGGGCTTTCTTGCTTTCTTGTGGGCTGAAAGTTCTGGATGGCTTAAGAAGATGTCTCATGCTCAGCTTGTACTTTCTCTGTCCTAGCCCTAGAATCATTCTTTTTCCCAAGGAACTGTGTTTCCTTCATTGGAGGAAATAACTAAGATAGAAACCAAGATCTGAGTACTAGATGTATGTGCTCATTGGTATGTGGTATGTGTTTGTTGCTACCAGTATGTCAGGAGACAGAGCTAGGAAGAAAATATATAAATATACACACATGCCTATTTTTATTTATTTTTATATCAAAGAATTCTTAGTGATACCTTCAACACCTCAAAGTGCATTTTGTTTCTCTTTCTCCTTTTTCTATTGGGTGTTTCCTTCTCCAGAAATGAAGACCCAGGCTTCCTCATTCTTTATGTATTTATTCATATGTTCAAGCCAAGTCTCAAGGTCTGTAGATTCTGGTATCTTTCCCTTCAGGCTGAACAATTTCAATGTGGGTTTTTTTGTTTGTTTGTTTTGTTTTGTTTTTTGAGAGAGAGACAGAGAGAGACAGTTTGAGCAGGGGAGGGTCAGAGAGAGAGGGAGACACAGAATCTGAAGCAGGCTCTAGGCTCTGAGCTAGCTGTCAGCACAGAGCCCGATGCGGGGCTTGAACCCACGAACCGTGAGATGATGACCTGAGCCGAAGCTGGATGCTTAACCGACTGAGCCACCCAGGCGCCCCTGAACAATTTCAATTAGCACTTCTTACAGTAAAGGTCAGGTAGTGACAAATTGTCTCAGTTTTAGTTTATCTGAAAATGCCTTCATTTTCCTTGTATTGAAAGATATTTTCACTGGATATACAATACTCAGTTAATAGTATTTTTCTTTCAACACTTTAATAGAGTTTTCCCACATTTTTTTGGTCTTCATTTTTCTCATAAGAAGTCGCCTATCCTTTGTATTTTCATCGTATGTTTCTTACTATGTATCATTTTCATAATCTGTAAGTTTAAGATTTTCACTACCTTTGGGGAACTTTGGCTCTATGTCTTTCAGTATTTTTTCCTCTCCATCCTCTTTCTTCTCTTTGGGACTGCAATGATATATATGTTATACCACTTGATAATGTTCCAGAAAACACCAAGGCTCTGTTAACTTTCTATAGGTTTTTTCCCCTATCTCAGTCTACTTTCTGTTACTCTGTCTTCAGGTTCGCTGACCCTTTCTTATTTTGTTTTTCATCTGCTATTAAATCCATGAATGAACCTTTCATTTTAGACATTGTACTTTTGAGCTCTAGAGTTTCCATTTAGTTTTTTTAAAAATAGTTTTTTAATAGTTTCCCATCTGTTCATTATTACCATATTTTTCTTTAAGACCTTAAATACATTTATAATAGCAGCTTTTAAGTCTTTGTCTGTTAATTCCAACATCTGAATCATTTTGCAGTCATGTTCTCTATTGACTACTCTTTCTCCTCACTATGGGTTGCAATTTCTAGTTTTCTTCACATGTGTTGTGATTTTTAATTGTGTATGTATGTTTTCTTGCAGGGCATTTGGATCATATCATCTTTCTTTCAAAGAGGGCTGATATTTGTTCTTGCAGGTGGTGAAATTACTGAATGATCTTTTTGGTCCTGTCAGACTTAGTGTTATTGTTAAGGTGGATCTATATTTGTTTTGAATATAGTCTTCGGGAATGCTCTTCCCCTCCCCTCCAACCCCTTCCAAATATGGTCCTTACTCCTAAGGAGTAGCCTTTCTGTGTCCCAACAGAATGTCTAACATGCTTAGTGAGGTCTCTTCTCTGGCTGAGCTGGTACTCCAGTGCCTCTAAACATTACTTAGTTGCTATCCCCATTTTGCTTTCAGCCTTCAACACATAATTTTAGCTAGTTCTCTTAGAGCTTTGCCCTGTATATGTCTGAAGTGAATAGCCACTCTGTCTTCTGCCCCTCCTTTTACCTCTCTCTCTAATTCCCCAACACAGCTCTCTTATTAGGTACTTTGCCTTGCAAATATTAGCCACTTTAGAAGCCCTGAATTCCTTTCAGTTCCATTTGGAACTGTTGCTGCACTTGGTTACCACCTACCATCTTGCCAGCAGGAAAATGCCCCCAGAAGAAAGCAAGAGTATTGCCTGGTTGTCATGTGTATTCCCCCTTTTCATGGTCTGTAGTTTAGTGGTCTCAAGGATTTGTCTAGTCTTATATTTTTCAGTAGGGCAAGCCTAGTACCAGTTGCTTTATTTTAGCAAGTGGATGTCCAAGGCTTATGTTTGGTCTTTTTTTACACCATTCTCATAAACAGTGAAAGGAATAATCATAATAATAGCACAGCTCTGTTTTTTCCTTAGTGTTTGCTGGCCCTAGAGTGGTTAAAAGTTCTGTGTGGATTGCCTTTGCCCTGAGTGCATCGTTAGGAAAATTCTTTGAGATTCCCAGATTCACCTAAAGTGAATTTGAAGCATACATTACTCCCATCTCCTTCAATGAAATGAAATCCAGGATGCTGTTTATTTTAAACTCTTAGTATGCGCCCAAAGCTGTGAAAGTCCTATTAATGTGAGTCTGTCAAACTCTATTGCTTTGATTAGATAGTTGAGTGTAGTCCTCTTCTTTATAAATTGGTCTTGCAATTTAAATATTCATTAAGAAAAAAATGCTGAGGATGTATTCTTATTCATACTTTGATTATTAGCTTGTAGAATAACCCACTATATAAGTTAATAATTTTTTATTATTTAACTCATCAATATCAGTATCCTGTCTGCCATTTTAGATACATTCCAATGTAGTATGTTATTTAAGAAAGATTTTAAAAAAATATTCAGCCAAACTTTTCTCTGTCTCAATATAACTTTAAGCATGTTTGCAAACAAAGCAAAAATGTAGTACTGTTTATAATATAAGATATTTAAACTGATTTTCCACTATTTTATAACTTTTCTCTTGAAATTGTCTTTAAAGCCAAGGTCAACTCTCTCGGGAAATTTGGCCTCATTTCTGACCCCAGTTGATGGAATCTAGTGTAATCATTTAGTTCATTCACAGCTTTGGCTCTGCATGACTTCAGGCTAATTAAAAAAATAAATAAATGACCTTCAAAGATGAGGATTTTCCAGTGTGGCTATTCTATATTCTCTGAAGGGAATTCCAAAAGCAGAGTTTTTAGAGCAGTGCTGCTATTATTAGGTTGAGCATGTAACTTCCCAAGACTGTTGATTGGAGGGAACAGCACACATTCAGATATTATGTTATGGTATGTGTGTTTCCATTCTAATCTTATCTCATATTCCCTAGTATGCTTTCCCACTTACCTACAAGGTTTGCTTTAAACTATAATAAACTAAAAATGATCACATCTGGTAACTGTGATATTATTTGTTAGTTAATTCCTTCATTTATTTAACAAATGCTTTTGAGTTCTTGTTCTAGTGTTGGTAATACAGTGACAAAACAAAACAAAACAAAAGTCCCTCATAGGGTTTGCAGCCTAACTTTAATCTTCCCAATCTAAGGTTCAATGAAAATAGCCTGTACCCTTCTTTCCTTAACCCACATTTAGAACTTTTACACCTGAGAAGTCCTTTGTGGTTATTGGATGTGTGGGATGTAATTTATAGAGGAAAAGAAATACAAAGATTAAGGAGTTATTTACACTCTGATTGAGGCCACACCACGTGTTTTATGTACACACACAAATGAAAATATTTAAAATCCCTATGAATACCTGAGATAGAAAAATAGAATATTGACGTGATATATGAACAATCATTATATGGGAAGTAAAGTCAAAATTAAGTTTGTCATTTTGGAGTTGGTAGGTTTTATAGGAAAAGTTTCAGAGCAGAGATGCTTTTCTTTGGGATGGCCCAGAAGAATCGGATAGTGGGATGGGCACAGGCAAATTGTGTTACAGACGTGGAGAGTTGGCACTTGTTTGTGAGTCTAAGGAATGCTATCTAAATTAGTTAAAGTGAATTTCCTTTATTTCTGAACATTGATTTGAGTCTGTATTGTTTTGTTTCTCATAAATACTAGCTACTAAAAAACATAAATTTATCTTTGTCAAGGATGATATGTACTTAGATGATGTTATATCTTTCCCAATGATAAAATTGTCATTCAGAGCAATGAGGTAAGTTGAAGGTTAGATTTTTCTAATCTTATAAATCGGAAAAATCAAATCTATCCTTGAACAGGCCAGTTATTAAATTGAATTTCTTTTTCCTTACCAGGATCCTCGGTTCAATGCAGAAGTTGACCAAATTACAGGCTACAAGACACAAAGTATTCTTTGTATGCCGATTAAGAATCATAGGGAAGAGGTAAGCCAATTTTCCATTTTGTAAAAGGTCATTTGGAAACATTTTTCTTTTGAAAGATTTACTTTGCATATTTATGGATGATACTGTGGTGACAAGTTAATTATGAAGTATTTAAATGTTCTGCTTGATTTTTTTAAATTTAGACTTTAGATAGAGCTGAATCTTGATAGAGACTTTACTTTGAGTTAGAAATAGAGTTCAGACTTTTTATTTCTTTACCTCACCACCCCACCACCACCCCAGGACTTTTTCCTATTTTACGATACATAATTGTGATTGTGGTTAGAATCAATTTATTTCATATTATATTGGAAGTGTCTGAATAATGCTCATTTCATAAATGGTTATCCAATTGCAATGGTCATCAGCTGATTTTGTGGGGAGACATTCAACATGAGGTTTTGAAAACATGAAAATTGAAAATTGTAGCCAATCCCAAGTACATTGCATTGTGAAATTGTAACAAGCAAATGAAAAGTTTTGGTTTATATTTCATCTAACTAGAAGGTTTGGATTCTGTTAGCACTAAATTCCCTCTTCACTCATACTTATTTGAAAAAAAATAGTTAATAAATTATCAGTCAAATTGTACGTTTCAGTTAAATGTTCTCAACCCTGGCTGCATATTACAATCAACCGAGGAACTCTAAAATATTACCAATTAAATCTGAATCTCTAAGGGCATTATGTAGACACTGATAGTTTTTAAAGCTCTCCAAATAATTCTAAAGTGTAGTCAGGGTTGAAAATCACTACTCGTTAGGGGCGCCCGTCCCCTAAAAAAAAAAAAAAAGAAAATCACTACTCGAAGTGAAAACAAATAGATTGGAAGCATCTGCACTGGGGCATCTTAATCTGGGAAATGTGCCCTTCGCTGGGAAATACTGAGACAGCCCAGGCTTCACTGAATATCAGTCTCTGGAGTTGGGACCCAAGCATCAGCATTTTGACCTTCCCAGGTGATTACAATATGCAGCTAGGTTTGAGAACCATTGCCAAAGATACTAAAACACATTGATGCCTCAATTTGATTTATATTCAAATTATGACATCTTTCCTTTCTCTCCTCCATCCAGTCCTTTACCAAGTTCCATTGATTTTTTTCCGATGGAGTTTTTTTCACTTCAGGTTCTTTCCTTACATACCTCTTGCCATAATTCAGGTACTGAAGAAGTGCTTGAACTTTTAAAATACTCCTGGAAGAGGCTTCTGTACTTGCACTCAGTTTCCTTTCAATCCACCCTGCTCTATGCCCTGAGAATTTTCCTAAAACACAGCTTTCTAAACCAGTGCTCCTAAAGCATGAACATGCATATGAATCACATGGGGATTTTGTTAAAATGCAGTTTCTGAATTCTGTAGGTCTAGGTGGGAGCTGAGGTTCTTTCTAACAAGCACCAAGTTGATGCAAACACCCAGGTCTGCAGATCAAAATTTGGCTATTAGGATCCTAAATGAGTCATTTCCCAGTAGTCTAAAGTAAGTTCTCAGTGTCTTAGCTTTCTTATGTGGTTTTTTGAGGAGATAGTTAGAGCCACAGTCACTAAAAGTACTTGCAGTTAAACTATGAATATGAAATTAATTACTCATTTGATTAATTAATTGGTTAATTATGTGGGCGAATAAATAAAATAGAAAAGACCATGCATAGACTAATGATGAGGTTGCCAGATATAGCAATTAAAAGCATGTTCTTTGCAATATTTGTGATGTAGTTAAACTAAAAATTACTTGTCGCTCATCTGAAATTAAATTTGCCTAGCTTTCCTGTATTTTATCTGATAGCCCTAGTTATAAACCAAGAGCTAGGATTCTATGCACTTGAGAAGACTGCGTTCAGCTTCTAGTTAGATAAATATATGGGAAAATTGTGACCTAAAAAACAACTTTATACTGGCCAAGAGACTCAGCCTTGAATTATTCTCTGATTAAACTTCTCTATTAAATACACGAACAATCTCACCAGCGTTGGGGACTGGGGGAACCCGTGGGAATGTGCAACAAAATCACCACGGCAGAGCGAGTGGGCCTGCCCTTCTGTAAGAGAGTGAGCACAGGATACATGTGCTTCTCTCTTTGTGACTACTTTATGTGAGGGTGACTTAGATTCAAACAAGCAAACGGCTGTATGGAGGTATAATTTAACACTATAAAATTTATCCATTTTAAGAGTAATGACTTGATGAGTTTTGGAAAATGTGTATACAGTCATGTAACCCATTACTGCGATCAGACACAGAACATTTCTGTCACCGCAGATATTTCCCTGTACCCCTTGCAGTGACCTCCTCCCTGTCCCTCAACCACTGACCTCTAACAATCGCTAGTCTGTTTCTTGTCACTATTGTTTTTGCCTTTTCTAGAATGTCATATAAATGGAATCTCTTGTATGTCTGGCTTCTTTCACTTCTTTCACTTCTTCGTGAGATTCATCCATGTTGTTGAAAGTATCAGTAATTTGTTCCATTTTGTTTTATTTTTTTTTAATGTTTATTTTGAGAGAGTGTGAATGGGGGTGGGGCAGAGAGACAGGGAAAGAGAATCCCCAGCAAGCTCTGTGAGCTGTCACCACAGAGCCTGACTGTGAGATCATGACCTGAGCCAAAATCAAGCGTCGGTGTCCCAACTCCGTTTTATTGATGAGTGATTTAGTCCATGGTGTGAATATACCAGTTTGATTATTCATTCATCAGTTGGTAGACCCTTGAGTTGTTTCCAGTAAGTTTTTTTTATGGAAAAAGCCACTATTATGAAAGAAGCTACTACGAGTGTTTGCATACAGGTCTTTGCGTGGACATAATGCTTTCACTTCTCTTTGATAAATCTATAGGAGGGGACTTGTTAGATCGTATGGTAAGTGGATGTTTAATTTCATAAGAAACTTCCAGACTCTCACCCAAAGCGGCTGTACCACATGTGTTCTTATCAACAACATAAGAGACTTCCAGTTGCCTCACGTCCTTGGCAACATGCGGTATTATCAGTTTTTAAAATTTTGGTTGTTTTAGTAGAGATGGTTTGAATTTCATTACATGAATATATAACTCTACTCTCAACTAGGGCTGTCTGCTTACTTCCTGATCTGATTACACTGGGTCCAGTTACAGGTCCCAGATTGTGATTGTCCAGAACTCTTCCTAAGATTCCTGCTGGGTTCCTGAGCAACCTTGGCCTTCCTGCCTCCATGTTCCCACATCCTCTCCTGCTGTCTCTGCTTTACACTGTGATGACTGGAGAGGAAGCCAGGACTCTTCACTGGTCTTCACAAAGGTTCACTCACACCAAACAGTTCATGGAACAAAGAAGCCTAAGTCTTCACTGGAGACTTAGTAACGTTACTGAAGGGAGGGTTTCCAAACACAGCTTTTAAAAGACCTTGCTGACTCTCCCCACTTTCTGCCTTCTCCCACCTGCTCACGCTCCCCAACATTGGCACCACTCAATTCAAAATTATTTCCTGTGAGAATCATTTCTTCAGAGAAAAGGAAAGAGAACACAATAGACATATTCTGCTGTGCTAAGAAAAAAAAAGTAGTTTGGCTGACAGAACCAAGGCCACTAAGAAGATGCAGTGTATGACTTTCAGAATTATCTTCAAATTTATAGCTACGTAGACAAACCCAGGGCAGTGTTACTTTTGTGTACATACAGAAGCACTCTTTTTCTTACAAAGTTTTTGAAATTAATATGGAGAGACACTAGTAAGCCATTGAGAGTAATTGGGGGGGGGGTTGTTTTTTAAAGTTTGTTTTTTTGTTCGAGAATGCATGTGTGTGAGTGGGGTAGGGGCAGAGAGAGAGGGAGGGAGAGAATCATAAGCAGGCTCCACGCCACCAGCACAGAGCCTGATGCAGGGCTCAATCTCATGAACTGTGAGATTATGGCTTGAGTGAAATGAAGAGTCGGTTGCTTATCTGACTGAGACACCAAGGTGCTCCTGGGGGTAATTGTTAAGACTGCTGGCTCTGGGCTCGAATCCCATCTGTACCACTCACTTGATAAGTAGCCAGGATGGAATTAGTTAATTTTGGTTTGTGGTGTTCTCGTCTGCAAAATGGATAAAATAAAAGGACCTACTCCTAGGGTTTTTATGAAGAGCAGATGTGTTCATGCATGCTAAGGGCTTACTGGCACACTGAAAGTGATCAATTAAATGTTATGCTTTAAAAGGAGACGTAGAACTAACAGAGCTTTTAGGAGAGATAAGGAATGGTATAATTATATGAAGAAGTCATTAGCCACATGCTATAACCTGCCAGCTAGGGCCAAGGAATAACCACGGCAGACCCCGCCTTCACCTAATATGTTGTCCCCTAATTTTAAGCTTAAAAGAAAAATGCTTTTCACTGTTTTTGCTCATAAATAAGGCAAAATAAATTTGTGTTTTCCCTTTGTGTTACTCCAACTGTATTGAGTAAGCCAACACCGGTTCCAACTAATTGCTAGAGAACCTAAAATAAAGTGTGATTTTATAAACAGTCAGTAAACAGTTTATTCACAAAATGTCCTGGTACTTGTGAGTGACCAATGTCTTAAGGCGTAGGCACTGACACTGGAGAGCTGCTTGAATGGAGAAGCTGAATATTGAATACTAAAGTCTGAACTGTAACATAGTACAGAAAAGTCAGGAAGATTTTTAAGATTCAGTAAAATATATAATTTCCTCATTTGCCTCTTCTTCCTTTGAAATATTTCAACTAACTAAGAGCAATGCCTTTTTTAGAAATCAGGATCATAGATGTTCCTAAATTTCTGTGACAAACTTTTGAAAAGAACTGTAGTGGATGAGTTTTTGCAATCTTCCCCTCTCCTGCTCCCTTCTAAGAGAATGGGGTTATTGGTGCAAAGTGTGGAGAGAGGAAACTGGAGAAGCTTGAAGAGGCTAAAATAATTTATTTTGGAAAGGTCAAAGAGCTGTTGGCTAGAGAAAATAAATGAAGACCAGAAGGGGAAGGGTCAAGAGAGAAAAGCCAGCGAGCCCAGGCTGTGCAGTACAGTGGTTGGAGGGCTGTGGGGTAAGGATCTTGGAAGTAACTGTCTATCCCATGGAAACTATTCTAAGGACGTGGCATATATTAATTTGCTTAATCTTCCCAACAGCCATAAAAGGTGGCCGTTATTTGTTCCTACTTAACAGATGAGGAAACAGCCGTGGAACATTTAGGGAACTCACCCAAAGTCACATAACTAAAAACCGGCCAAGCTGAGATTCAAATCTAGGCAATGTGTAAGTGAAATAAGGCAGACAGAAAAAGGCAAATACCAGATGATTTCACTTATATGTGGAATCTAGAAAACAAAATTAAACAAATCAGAAATAGAATCATAAATACAGAGAAAAAACTGGTAGTTGCCAGAGGGGAGGAAGGTGAAACAGGTGAAGGGGATTAGGGGGCACAAACTTCCAGTCTGAAAATAAAAAAGACATGGGGATGAAAAGTATGGCTTAGGGAATATAGTCAGCAATATTGTAATAACTTTGTATGGCGGCAGATTGACTCCACTTACTGTGGCCAGTATTTCATAATGTATGTAATTGTCACATCACTATGCTGTGCACCTGAAACTAATACAATATTTTAAGTCACAAAAATAGACAGTCTGGCTATAGGGTAATAACAGGGGAAGGAGAGTTTCTTAAAATTCTGCTGTGAGAATGGGGCGTGCCTGGGTGGCTCAGTCAGTTAAACATCCTAGTCTTGGTTTTGGCTCAGGTCATGATCTCATGGTTTCATGGGCTTGAGCCCTGTGTCAGGCTCTGCATTGGCAGCACGGAGCCTGCTTGGGATTCTCTCTCTCTCTCTCTCTCTCTCTCTCTCTCTATCTGTCTCTCTCCCTCTCTCTCTCTCCCCCTCTCTCTGTCCCTTCACCACTCATTCTCTTTCAAAATTGGTAAACTTAAAAAAAATTCTGCTCTAAGTGATGACTGCATCCACTTTCTTTCCCTGCAGTTGAAGGGCTACGGTCTGGGAGGTTCGCTGGTGTGTTTGCTGTGGCTCCATGCAGACACAGGACTTGAGAGTGAAAACAAGGAGATCTGGCTATAGTCTGATGACTTTCAGTGTTCAGTGTTTAGACCACTCTGCAGACAGACTCCAGGAGGAAATTTTCACCAGGGATAAAACAGTTACAGGAGCTTGTTTCATATTTATCTGGGCCAGTGAGCCCCAGGGAAGAATCATGATGTGCACATGAAGCATGATTAGAAAAATTGCAGCAAATGTGAATTTTAAGGTCTGCTGTCAAATTTCTTTTCTTTTTTTATAATAGTTATTTCTTTTCCCAAGGTTCTAGGTTTTGGTTCACCATTTAATATTTCCTCATATGTATTGGCAATTCGTTATGTGCATTTAGTTTTAGAGCAAAGGATTTTGTAAAAATGTGACATATTACCTTTTTTAAAAGTTTATTTCTGAGAAAAAGAGTGGGGAAGGGCAGAAGGTAGGGGACAGAGATCTGAAGCAGGTTACATGCTCCACTGAGACAGCCCGGCTCCCTAGTGACATAGTATCTTAAAACAAAACAAAACCCTCTGATCTCCTTTAAGAATTTTTCCTTCACTTAATACATTTAAAACAAATGAAAAAGCCAAATGGCAGAGCAGTGAAATCATGTTTTCAAAAAGTCATACTTTGGGGTATCTGGGTGATTCAATCAGTTAGGCATCTGACTTTGGCTCAGGTCATGATCTCCCAGTCCGTGGGTTCGAGCTCCACATCGGGCTCTGTGCTGACAGCTCAGAGCCTAGAGCCTGCTTCAGGTTCTGTGTCTCCCTCTCTCTGCCCCTCCCATGCTCAAGCTCTGTCAAATTTCTTTTAGACCTACTGCTGGATTTTTTGGACTTGGGCACTTGGACCAGTTTTTATTTTTGTCACTTGGCATTACTTTTTCTGTGACCAGACAGTTCTTTTATGTTTAGTAAAGAAGTGCAGGCGAAATTCACCTCTTTCTCTCTATCTCAGATGACCTATTTCTAAACTACTGCCCTCCCCTGAAGTATTGCTTGTTATGACATGGTAGAGATGAGTGTTCTTTTGTATATTTATAAGCATTATTGTGAAATAATGCAACTTCTTTGAAAATTTCTTATTGATCAGAGTTGGAGATTGTATCCAATAATGTCTTTTAGGCTGGGCTGAAATACCTGCTTTCTCTGTCAACGTTAGTTACTAAATAGAAATCTAATTTGGAACCAGAGATTTTTTTCCTCCTTTATTTTTATTTTAGCATATTGATTTTATGTTATCACACTTGATGATGTACTTAGAATTTTTTGACACAAATATAAGTTATAATAGAGAATACATGATAACTTTTTCCCAGTGTTTCAGGAGCATTTTAGCTAACTAAATTTATATCTTCTTTTTTAAAAAAAACCTAAAAATTAAAAACCCTAATTTTTATGAGTGTTTTTTTGTGAGATAAATACTTTGATGAATCAAAGAAATTTAATGCCTGCCAGAATCACAAAATAAAGCATTAAAGGAGTCAGAGTGTAATTCCATCTGCAATTTGCAAACATAAAGTTTTCTAGAATATTGGTTCTAAGGTCTTATCTGCTTGTTTTAAAGTAATCTCATTTTCTTCCCTCTGAATTATCTTGTTTGGACAAGTAATTGTTGAATTACTGAAATATGCAGAGCACTGGTCTGGGCAGTGAGGATATTTAAAAAATGAAGCAAGGAAGATACCTGTTGGAATTTTTTTTCAATTTCAAGATGTGGATCTTGGGGGCGCCTGGGTGGCTCAGTTGGTTAAGCCTCCGGCTTCGGCTCAGGTCAGATCTCACGTTCGTGGGTTCGAGCCCCACGTCAGGCTCTGTGCAGACAGCAAGCTCAGAGCCTGGAGCCTGCTTCCGGTTCTGTGTCCCTTATCTGTCCCTCCCCCTCTCAAGCTCTGTCTCTCTCTGTATCAAAAATAAATAAAACATTTAAAAAAAATTTAAAAAAAAAGATGTGGATCTTGTACACGAGACATTAACTCTCAGCACATGGTAACAATAGAAATGTTAAATGAGTTCAGTAATTAACGCACTAGCTCAAAGGAAAGACTGAATTTTGAGAGCTAGAGAAATTACAGAGGAAAGAAGCAAGCTGTGGCCTCTTAGAGCAGATTCCTGCTGTTTCCATCACAGCCTCAAGAGAGGAGCATGTGCAGGCTTTACATGAGAGGGTGGAGGCAGGGTACATGCCATCTCGTGCCGACTGGGTCTTAAATTTGAGAAGTAAACATGGGACAGATAAACATTATGGCTTTATGCATAATCCTTCAATTCTAAGTCAGGCTAGATGAAAATGCAGCTACAAAAAGCAGCAGAGTTTAATTGCAGACTGTCCGTTGATCTGTATCTATTTTAGTCTTAAAGAATTGGCTGGTTTTGCGGCCTTTTAAAAAAAACCTATCAATTGTTCATTGCTTATTCCCCTGCAGTAGTCTTTCTCGTGGCCTTGTTTTTAGAAACAAAAGTACTCCGCAAAGTTTCCATTTGTTCTGGACTTGATGTCATGATGGTGATGATCTTTTCTCATTGCTTTCCCACACTGCCCTTTGACTAATAAACAAGTATATTTTACAGGCAAGATGGTAACCACCTTGCTAAGGAAAAACATTTGTTAACAGCAGCTGATGAAAAACACGGTGCTCATAGGTTCAATCCCTGAGGCCACGCTGCTGATCCAGGAGAAGAAGGAAGGGTGAATGGAAGCTTGAGACTGATAGGCTGTATTTCCCCAAATCTCATTTTTAACGCTCAGAAAATCTGGTTCGGACTAAAGGCTCTGTTTTATTCAATATGAAGTTTATCTTCATTGGTATTTTCAGGATAACCATTCCAGCACTTGATCGAACGCATTACGTTTTAATGTAATAGATCATTTATAAGTATAATTTTGAGAAGTTTTACATAGGCCTTGAAGATAATGAATAGTAGAGGTCTGGAACAAGTTGTAGGTAAGCATAACAATTCCTTTGTATAATATCTAACCTAGAACTACATATTAGGATTTTTAATTATTAAGTAATTTTCATTTTTATGCATTCTTAACAAATTAAGGTGGTTGCAAATAATGTTGCTACTTTCAATAGACATATGTGCAGGTATCTATAGTCACTTAGTGAAAGATAAGATTACATAGGTAAAGTGCTCTATAAATTGTTAACGACTCTGCATTCTCTCTTATTATATCTCATCTAAAGATGTCTGCTTATTTCACTTCTGTGAGGGTGGAAGTCAATATTCCAGGCTTAAGAAAAAATTTAAAAAACTTTTTAATTCTTATTTATTTTTGAGAAGGAGAGAAAGAGACAGAGTATGAGCATGGGAGGGACATAGAGAAAAGGAGACAGAATCCGAAGCAAGCTCCAGGCTCCAAGCTGACAGCACAGAGCCTGACAAGGGGCTCGAACTCACAAACCTCATGATCATGACCTGAACAGAAATTGTATGCTTAACCAGTTGAGCCACCCAGGTGCCCGAAGGGAAAAAATTTAATATTTAAGAAGATTTAAAAAACAAAGAGCAAGAGATGATGCTCTATAAAAATTTTTGAATCATATTTTTCTATTTGCATTACTTCACAGCAGTGAAACAAAGTCAGAGTAACCTGCATTTAGAATTGCAGAGCTCTTTGATCATTACACAGTATTTGATGGCCATAAGTACTGTATTTGTGATCTTTTTCAACATAACGAATTGCCCTAAGCTGAGTGATTTTGAACAACACACATCGCTTATGTCACAGTTTCTATGGTTCAGGGATTCTGGAGCGGCTTAGCAGGCTGACTGGTTATGGCCCAGGTTCCCTGCAGGGGGTTGCACTCAGGACACAGGCAGGGGTGTTTGACTCATGCTTGAGGATCCACTTCCCAGAGAGCTCACTCACAGGCTTGCTCGATGACAGCAGGCCTCAGTTCCTCACCAAGTGGGGCTCTCCATACGTTGCTCAGTTTCCCCACCACGTTGGGGTGGGGGGCAGGTTGGAGAAGGAAGCTCCAGAGCCCTGTCTGGCTGAGTCTCCAGAGTTGTGCACCTTCGCTTCACGGTATTCTCTTCTTTAGAAGCCTGGGCATCAAGTCCGGCACAGACTCAAGTGGAGGAGAATTCCATTCCACCTCTTGAAGAGAGGAGTATCAAAGAATTTGAGGAGATGGAAGCCACCAGAAGTACTAGATATGCTTTGAGGCTTTATTCCCTTTCCTTAAAAATGGCCAGATGAAAGAAGAAGAATTCTGTTTGTCAGTAAAAATTTTATCTCCTTTCATGTACTACATGATGACATGAATTATCAGAAGTGACATAGGCTGGGTTTAAACAAAGGTGGAGAGTTGGTGTGTATTCTGTTTCCTGGTTGGCATGAGAGAAAGAGAAAAGAGGAAGCAGAAAATTAAAAAAAGGAAGGCTGAGGAGACACAAGGAAGATGTCTGCTTCTTTGGGTTGTGGCAAATGATTGAGGCATTAAGAGGCTTCTGAAATGTTATGTCACAAGTGCTGGTCTACGTGAGGTCACTGTTTGCATGCAATTTAAATGTTTTGCTTCATAATATCCACAGGAAGTGCTCACTGGAATATCCTCATTATCTCTCTGCACCATTGCTTGTCTGCATCCGTTGATGAATGCAGAAGGAATGTGTCTAGTCCTTTGGCACAGAGTTTGCTTGAGTATAAACTGGGCGCGGAGACAAGGCTGTGCAGGCAGACAGAGGCAAGATCATGTAGAGCCCTTCAATGCCATGCAGAGGGGGGCTGAATTTTTTTTAAGCCAGGAAATATTTGCTATTATTAAATATATGTATGGCCACAGCAATAATAATGAACAGTTTTCTCTGTTTAATATATAACCCAGAGCCATATAATTTGACACTCGATAGATCTTGATAAGTAAATAATTTCTGTATTTGTTCATATATGGAGAAAGCATTGTATCCATAAGGGAAGTTGGTAAGGAGGCTTTTGCAGTAATCCAGGCTAGAAGTGGACCCCGACTGAGGCAGAGGAAAAAGAAGTGGATTTTATTACACTTCTATTTGGGAGATAGAGGAATTGATAAAATAGAGGAATAAGTAGAAGAATCTATAGTACATTTTAGGGTTTTTAGATAGGAGGTAACAGAGGAAAGTTGTGATATTCCCTAAAGAAAAACATGTAACAGAAAGAATTAGTTTGTGGGGATCAAAACAATTAGCTCTCTTTTTTGGGATTATGTTATTTTACTGTTGAATAGTTTCTTCTGTCTCCTCAAATCTTAGAGCTGCCTCCCGACCCCACTTTCACCCCTGCATCTGAGTCCGCATACTCTTGTTTTCCTTTTACTTCTACGGACAAATGGTCTGTGAAATAGCGAGGATCAGTCTCGCATGTGTGCACCAGATCTCTTTCCATGTCACCTGCTCACTGACAAATCTTGGCAGTTTCCCCCCTCCTGGCCCACCCATGTCCAGGATCATCAGTTTTTCCCACTCTACCAAACTGGTTCGTCAGCATGTAAATATGCTGTCATTTCCTTCATCTTAAAAGTGAAACACCCACTGGACATCTGCTTTCAGAGACCACCTCATTCCTCTGATTAGCAACAGAGCAAGTCTTGCTTGGAAAGAGCTGTCCACAAGCAGTTGCCATTTCTGGTTCCTTCCATTCTCTCTTGAACATACTCCATCCATGTCTTTGCCCTTTCCACTCTGAAAACCGTGCTTGGCACTGTCCCATGACTTCCAGAGGGAGCCAGTAATCGTTCCTCAGTCCTCCCCTGGCCGTGCCTGTCTGCAACATGTGACATTGTTGGTGACCAGTCATGCCTCCAGGACAAAATGTCTTCATCTACTTTCCAGGACCCCAGAATCCCTAGTTTTCCTCCTGCCTCTGACTTCCTTCTCACCCCCTTGGCTGGTGCCCGCTTACCACAGCTGTGCGGCTTGGCCCTGAACCCTGCCTGGTCTCTGCTCTAACTACATGCACTTTTTCAGTGATTTTATCTACTCTCCTGGCTTCACATAGCATTTATATGCCAACAAAACAGATACTGCAACTGTACTGTTTCTGCAATTTAGATTCTTATGTTCAGGGTGCCTGCCTGGGTGGCTGGGTCGGTTAAGCGTCTGACGCTTGGTTTCATTTGGCTCAGGTCATTATCTCATGGCTTCGTGGGTTCAAGCCCCACATCAGGCTCTGTGCTGGCAGTGCAGAGCCTGCTTGGGATTCTCTGTCTCCCTCTCTCTCTGCACCTTCCCCACTTGCTCTCTCTCAAAATAAATAATTAAACTTAAAAAGAAATAAACTCTGATGTCCAACTGCTTACTTCTCTGCCTGTATGTCTAATAGGCACCTTGAACTTAACATATGGAACACCGAACTCCCAATTTTCCTTCCCACCAAACCTGCCCCGTGCTCATCTCCACCACACTTAACCGCTTCTCTCATTCTCGCTAAATTCCTTGAGGCTACCTCTGCCTTCTTTCGTTCTCGCACAGTAGACATCTAATTCACCAGTAAACACTGCCGGCTCTCCCTCCCATCCCTGTTCTCCACCTGCGCCTCCATCACCCTGGTTCAAGCCACTGATACATAGTACCTGAGTTACTGTAGCCTTGCTGTAGTGTCCCTGCCTAGAGCCTTTAAGTCCCTCCACTCTATTCTGAACACAAACCTTATAAAACTTGTTAGATCTCATTACTCTCCTGATCAAAACTGTCGTATACCACCTCATCCCAGAAGAAAAGTTCCATATGCCCTGGCTCCTGGTGCCCCTCCTATCTCATCTCCTGTTATTCACCCTCCCGTCCTCTCCAGCACACTGGCCGTCTTGCTGTTTGTCAATAATTCGTAAGCTCCAGCCCCAGAGCCTTTGCACACACTGTTCCCTCTCTCTGGATGTGCCCCCCTAGTTGTCCACATGGTTCACTCTCTCATCTCTTTTGGGCTTTTACTCAATGACATCTCAGTGGGACTTTCCTTGCATAGCCTTATTGAATTTCAACCATTACTTCCATCCCTGTTCTGTTTTCTCCATAATACATAAGCACTTAATCACCATCTGACACACTACATGTTAACTTACTGGTGTATTTCTGTTTCTCCTCACCAGACTGTATGCTCCACCAAAGCAAGCTTCACAGAGGAGGTATGTTTAAACTGCATTTGTGGTATGCAGTAATCTGGTTAGCCTAAGAACTTCTTTTGCAGATGTTTTTCTCTGCCATCTTGAACCATGGTACCCAAAACAATTTGGCAAGTTAAGGGATTGCAAGTAGGAATTTAATCAAGGCCATGTGTTAAGTAGCGTTATGGCTGGGAGCTTCGTGCTGACTCTCAGAGATCAGTAATAATACTTTTTGTTGATATTACCATCCCCATTTCAGATGAGGAACGGTGGACTTGTCAAGAACAGGAAATTTCCCAATATTGCATATCTTCTCAGTGGCAGAGCTGGGGTTTAGAGCCATGTCGTCTTTATTCTAAGGCTGCGTTTTTCTCATCATGAAGTAATTACCTTCTTTCATCTTTATTAATGGTTGTACCTCAAAAGCTACCACCCAACTCTTTTCCCATTTTAGTTTTTGAAAATGCAAATTATGGACTGGAATAATAATAAAATACAGAGTTGCAAACAATGATTCCAAATACTGTTAACTTCTTTGTATATTATCTGGCACAGCTGTGTGGGGGAAGGCATGTCTTTTTTTTTCTGGCAGCACCTACAATGAGGAGTTTTGCTAGTGAGACAGAGGTCTATATCTGAGCTTCCATGTATGATTACCTTCTGATCATCCATGTGAAGGAAAAAAACACCTAGAGATAAATTATGTTTTGGCTATGATGACATAACAGACTGTATTCTCTATGTGAGGATCTGTTGAGTGTAAAAAAACGAAAAGATCATACATATGCACATACACTTTTTTTTTTGCCCTGGGTCTCTTAAGCTAAATGATACAGGTACTAGCTTCTCGTGGTCATGGGATGGTGAGCTGGACCAGTACAGGTGAGAGCAGGGGTGTGAACACTCAGTTCATCTCTCACAAAGGAGATGGCTGCTCATGACCTTTGATGCCAGCTCTACTTTGTAAATGAGATTCAGCCCATTTTGTGTTCTGATGCATGAGACTTGCTTTTTACCATTTTTCTGTGTTACTTCTTTTCTGTTTGTATTTAGTGCACACTATGGGCATGCTGTATAAATTATCGGGAAGCTTTATTAGCACAGCATCTTCATGCACTCTTCCAAGTGCAGGCAGTGCTGGAACAGACTTGATCCTGGTTTAACAGAGTCCAAATCCAGCAAGACCATCCAGGGGTAAGCCTGTGCTTTGTAGGCCAGCACCTGGCAGAATGCAAAACACCACCCAGAAGATACATCTTAGTTATTAAATAGATCCCAGGCTCTGAAGGCATTTTTGGCAATGTCACGGGTAAGGGTGGGCACAAACAGTGGTAGATTTATTCTGACACAAAGTACAGTTATATAATATATATCGAGTATATAATACTTTTTGTTATTTTGGACTTAGTACCAATTCAACAGAGACAGAGTTTGAAAGAGAGAGCTCTGAATTTGTAGCAAAAATGATTTAGTCTTGAGTGCTGGCTTATGATCAGTGATTCCTTGAGCAGCATTCTTCCCCTCTCTGTGCCTAAGGTGACTCATTTGTAAAGTTTCAACATGAAGTGCAAACACATAGGATGGTTTTAAAGGTCCTAGTGAGACAAGCAACTTGACAGTGCCCACCACCGAGCTAGTGAAGGCTCAGAAAAATGTCCATTTCCTCCCTTTATGGAGGGTGGCCAGGCCAGACAGACGGGGGGATGGAAAGTTAAATCATGGTAAACACTGAACATACCCTGCCATGGGAAAGATGGCAGGCTCTCCTCGGCTACGTAACCTTTGTGTCTCTGGCAGTTTTTAAAGGGCATGTAAGGAGACTTTGCATAGTAGCGTGCTGCTCTGTCTCAGGACTACATCTCTGTGGCCCAAGGGACAGAAGGGTCTAATAAGAAGGCAAAAGGTTCCTGTGGTTCTATATTTAAGACTTTTACCTCATTGCTTAAAAGCTAGTGAGGCAGAGAGTTTAGTATCTGGCAGGGGAGAGGAATTTTTTGTGTGCAAAGGGAAGGGAATAAACACTAGGATCAAGAATTATGCCCAGCATCCCCTTGTCTGGAAGGAACCCAGTCTCGGGTTGGCACCACTCCCACTGGATGTTCCCAGGGCAGGACAGCTACTGACCCCCAGAGGCAGCTTTGTCCTGGCCCTCCCTGGGGAGCATCCATCCTGCCTAGTAGCACAGAGCAAGTGGTCAGAACCTCTTTACCATTACCAAGACAGCTGGGAACTTGGTTCAAGAACCATCCTTTCATTTACCATCAGCAATTATAAATTTACTTTTAAGTGGTGCCTGGGTGGCTCCGTCTGTTGAGCATCCAACTCATGATTTGGGCTCAGGTCATCCCAGGGTCATGGGATTGAGCCTTGCGTGGGCTCCATGCTGAGTGTGAAGCCTGCTTAAGATTCTCTCTCTCTCTCTCTCTCTCTCTCTCTCTCTCTCTCTCTCTCTCTCTCTCTCCCCCCCCCGCCTGTCCCCAGCTTCTGCTTTCTCTCTACAATTAAAAAAAATTACTTTAAGATCTTAATGTACAATTTGATGAGTTTTGACAAGTGTGCATACATCTGTGAAACTAACACCCCAATTAAGATATCTCACAACTTCTGGGCAACACTGTTCTGATTTCTATTATCATAGATTAATTCTGTTTTTTCTTGAAGAATCTGCTTATTTTTTAGAGTGTATTATATATCCCTGAAATATAGAACCTTTTTATGTTGCATAAGAGATTCTTGGATATAAAGACATGTCATAAGATTTATAATGAAAGTCACAACAACTTTTGATTTGTCTACGATTTTGGATCTGTTTTTTAAAGTTATAACTTTGAAATTGTTCCATCCCTTTTGATGAAAAGACACATTATTAGCCAATTTGACAATAAATTATATTTTTAAAAAGTGAAAATAAAAATTAAAAAAATACACATTAACAAGATAAGCATATGTATGGAATTTATAGACAGCCAAGGATTTTGGGAAATCCTTGGTCTTTACAATTCCTTTAAAGAATAGTACTTAAGAACCTGTATTTTATATTAGTGCAGGTTTCACTTTCCCTTTGCAGGAAGTAGTAGAAAGAACTAGGTTTGAGATCATACCTGCAGACCATCTGGTCTACACATTCTCAGACTCCTGTTTAACTTATCTGAACATCAGCTACCTCTGTGATAAAGTGGGAATAATAATATCTACCTGAAAAATTTGTGACAAAAGTTAAATGAATTAATGGATACGAAGTGCCTGTCATATAGCAGTCACTTCCTTCTCCCTTGTTTAAATGGCATTTAATTTAGGATTATGAATTTTTTTTTGGCTGGGAATAGATTTATTAACTATATTAGAGATACTGGCCATTACTCATGTATTTCTCATGTCAGTTATTCTAAGGGCATTGTTGTTTATATCTGGTAATTTTCTCAAAGTTTCTTTTCAACTTGGCTGCCTCTTCCTAGCCTCTTGGGCCATGAGAATAAACCAGAAGTGTCCACTTCTCTTATATTCATATTTTTGTTGTCTGCAACCTTGGAGGATCCATAAACATACTCTTGAGAGAAACAGTAGGTGTAGTAGTGTTTATATATATAAATGGATAACATGGATCACAACCAAATAAAGTCCACCCTACCAGTAATTTTAAAAAAAGCCAAACCTTGACCCTCAAATTTATTAGCAAAAGCCAAACAACAGCAGAAAGGTCAAAACTTGAAAATTACACATAGGCAATATGGAAGAGGAGAACCAATATAGACAATAAAGATTAAAAAAACTGTTCATTCTCTCTAGTAATCAGCAAGATGCAAAGTAAAGCAACAGTGAAATATATTTGTCTAGCTGTCAGATGGCCAAAAATCGAAAAGCCTGATAATACAAGGTGCTGATTAGAATGTAAGGTTAACAAAAACTCTTAAGCTTTGCTGGTAAAAGTAAACGTTCTGTAATCCCTCTGAAGATTTCACCAAAGAAGCTCTTAGATATGTGCACAAGCAGACCTACATAGAGATGTTCACTGTAGATGGTTTTTAGAATTCTAATAGCAAAAAATTGGAAACAACCCAAACATTCATCATTCCGGGATTAGATGAATAAAATTTGGTATGGAATACAACATTATATGTAAAATGAATGAACCAGACATTGAATACAATAAAAGGTTGCAAAATTATGCATTTCTTATTATTTTATTTGGGTAACCTTTTTGAAAGATGAAAGTATTATATCTGGCTTATAGATTCATATATTTCTTAGAAATAGAATGCTAGGGGTTGACTCTGGGAAGGAAAGATGGGAGGAACAAGAATGGGCCTGGGAGGAGACAGTCCAATTTAATTTTCTTAGCTTAATTTAAAAAAGGAAACATCCTAAATATTAACACCTAGTAGTTCTTTATCAGTGATTCTCAAAGTGTCTTCTATCTTTGGACTAGCAGTTTGTGGCATCACCTGAGAGGTCTGAGAAATATAGATTCTCGGGCTGCAACCCAGATCTGCTGAATCTGAACCTATGGGGTGGGGCCCAGCAAGCCATATTTAACAAGTGCCACACTGCCACTGTTGTAGGTGACAGAGATATGGATGTTTACTATCTTACTCTCTGTGATTTTCTGTAGTTTTAAAATTAAATGTTAAAACGAACACTCTTAAGCTTTTCTTTCCCACTCTGCCAAAGTCCTTCTAGACCCTAAGTTCCAGCTCCATATCTAAAGGATTATTAAGAGCATAAACTTCTTACTGCCACATAAATTCCCAGATATGGAGAGATCACTTAATATCAAGCAAAGAGCAGAGAAAGAAATGGGCAAATATAATTAACTATTATTCAAATGCAAATTGTTGAGTAAGTACATCACCCTCAAAACTATTTGCTCCCTCTGACACTTTCCCATTATCATCAACAGCAAATCTCCATCAAGCATTGAGTGCATTCAGGACAAAGCAAAGTACCGATGCTACAGTAAGGCATAGGTATAAATCATGTCCTTAGAAAACAATGTAGTTGGAAAGCCAGGAAGAGAGTAGAGAAAATGAGATTAAAAATGAGACTACCTCATTGTGAAATGCATGGCATACCCAACTGCCACACAGAATCTCAGAAAGGTTTGAAGGGAAGCTTTCTGTAAACTCTGCCTCAGTAGAGAAAGAGGAAGGTAATATTTCAAGGAGTGATGCGAACAAAGGTCATCATAGTGTCCTAATTCAAAGACCCATTTAAGTGATTTTGGTTCAAGCTGAGGGTGCGGAATCTATCATCAGTTTTCATCCTTTAGATGGATGGAACATTACAATGTTTTGAGTAAAAAGACGATTTGTATTTGCAGAGCAGTGTCCCAAGAAGATAAATTTGGCATCAGTGTCAAAGGTCAACTGAAGGCAGAAAAACAATTAGCAATGAGATCTCAAGGCTTTCAAAGAAAGTGAGGATTTAGATGGTGAAACACAAGATACAGTATGGAGTGAGGAAAAGTGAAAAAGGAATGGAGAATGATTCTAATGGAATGTATTAATTTCTTATTGTCTCTGTAAAAAAATACTACCAGAAATTTAGTGACTTAAAACAACACAAACATATTATCTTATAGTTTTGGATGTCTGAGCCTAAAAGAGTTCTCACTGGTCTAACATCAAGGTGTCAGAGTGTTGTGTTCCTATGTGGAGTCTCTTGGGGAGGAGTCTGTTCTCTTGCTTTTTCCAGCTTCTACAAGCTGCTTCCATCCCTTAGCCTGTGGTCCCTTCTTCTGTCTTCAAAACCTGCAGCTAACCATCCTCATATCTCTGACTCCAACTCTTCTGCCTTCTGTTTTCCCTCAAAAGGAAGCTTGTAATTACAGTTGGAGAACCCACCCAGATGAGTCAGGATAATCTCTCATCTCCAGAACCTTAAGTTAATTGCATCTGCAAAGTTCCCATTTGCCATGTAAGGTAACACAGTCATAAGTTCCGGGGATTAGGAGGAGAACATCTTTGGGGGAAATTATTTTGCCTACCACATGGACTATGGCCACAAGTTGATGATTGCCTAGGATTCAGAAGAGAGGTGAAAAAGCCCAGATTGGTCAGACCAACTCTGTCACTTTCAAATTTCTTACTTGTAAAACAGAAGGAGAAGGTGGTGTAGGGGTGAGATTCTCTTTCAAGCCTAACACTCTACGTAGAATGTCACCTCCATGAGGACATGGATTTCTATCTGTCTTGTTCCCTACTGGGTTTTCATTGCCTAGAACAATGACGGATACATGAGGGACTCAGAGATTATTTGTTGAGTAAAATATTTTTTGTTGAATGAATGACTGAGTCAAGATTTTGAAAAGAGCACTGGGGAGACTTCTCCACTGGCTCCTATATGTATTAAATTCTCATTTTCTTGGTGAAATAAGGTTTTGGCTCAGGCTATACATAGTTTAGGGTCTTGTCATTATGATAGAGGCAGTCCATGGAAGGGACAGAGGGATAGCTAAGAATTATAGAATCTGTTCCTGTCCTCCCTTGCATTTTTAGCTCCCATCCTGAGTATTCCTTGGAATGGAGAATACAGAAGTGTACTGAGATTGATGTATGGCTCAGTAAGTGTCTGGGGCAGCTGCTAATTGAAGAAGAAATTGCTCACGGTGACAATGATCAGTTGCCCCTGAATTGACCAGCTGTCACATTCCACTCTGTTCACTCAGTGAGAGTCAAGTCTTGCCCTTTGCATTCCTAAAAGAACACTTGACCCTGTGAGTCCATAATATCCATTTATGCCATGGAAAGTGCCAGTAAAATAGAAAAGAGAAGCTTCATTGTGCTTAAAAAAAAATAACATAGACTACTGGCATTTGAGGATCCAGGTAGCCAGCAGGTAGGCAGAGTGATTGGGCTTTCTGATGTGGAAACTAATACTGGCAAGGGGCTGTGCCTCTAGATACAAGGTCTGACACACACTTGCCATAAAAGCGAGCTTTCAAAACTGGCATTTAAAAAGCCTACGATTAGAGTTACTTGGCTTGAAGACAATGAGCTAATTTGTTTAAAGGGCCAATAGATGACTGAAGAAAAAAATCAACACAAGGAAGGCAGAAGGTGCTAGTTTTGATTAGGATTCTTGAAATTTAAAGACTTAAACTCTTTTTGGTCTTATACTGAATAATGTGATCTTGGGCAAATGTGACACTTTTTCTCTTATTTTTACCTGTTGTTTTTTTTAATCACTGCTGTTTTTAAAATGTCATCCATCAGGAGATGGAGGCACATGTAAGTATTAGATATATGTTCTTGGCCTAATAACTCTCTTAGAAGAACATGTCTGTTTTTTAAATACCAGTTGTAGTTAATTAGTCATCTGTTAAACAAATTAGCCTCTATATCTGAATCTGGAAAATTATTAGTGAGAGAAGTAATTGGTTACCAGAAAGTTTGAAAAATTCATCATTGGAAATCATTCCATGACATTGCCTGAAAGTAAATAACTTGCTCTAATGTTAGGGGAAAAAAATTGTGGGTCATGGAAATTCAATATAGTAAAGATCTAGCGTGAGGAGATACAAAGTAGGTTTAAAGCCTATAAACAAGACTTTAAGTCTGTTAGCCAGACTGTACGGATGCAGAAGAATCCCCCTCCACAATTCTGCAAACAAGTAGAAGATAAAATTTTACCAGAAACAAGTTTATAGATTACAGATGAACTCAAGAAAAGGAAAACCCTCGGGTGTCAGAAACAGAGGGGAACCCAAGATAAGAAACATGAGTCTGGAGTCCTGGACAGATGGGCTCATGGAGGTCTGAGATTCAGGATAGTGACATGAATATCTAGAGGTAGCATCCGCAGGCTGGAAATGCATCAACTCTACAGGAATGGCATGGAGGGGTGGGGAGGGGAAGTCTAGATGAGTGATGATTTCATTCATGAAAATGGACCTGGCAGACTCCACCAGCAGTCAGAAGAAGCCTCAAGCTGGCTTGCCTCCTCTCTGCTGCTGTGAAAGATGAGACACCGGTGAACTATGAGTACAGGATCCTGTGCCCTAAAGAGGCATGGAGTTCAAATTCATACTCCCAGGGTAGTGCCAAGACAAACAGGAAGTCATTGTGCACAGACACTTCATGACTCAGGGAACATGGGATTCCTGTGGAAAACAGCCCCTGCTAACAATGAACTCACAGGCGAAGAGATGAAGGACAACAGGTACTAGTTTATAGGAGAGGGAAGAGGAGGAGGAAAAGACAGATTTGAAAAATGAATCTGATAGAAATTCCAGAATGGAAAATCGTTATTGAACCATGTGAGCACTCTTGTGTTGGTTGAAAATTGTGAATAATGACTGATAGTATGGTTTCAAGGACACTGTCCTTTTAACTAGGGAGAAAATTTTTTCAGCCCATGGTTATAAAAATGCTTATTGTATGAACATTCCTAAGTATGAAACATGTGGATTGAAACTGAGGTTGAAATTGGCATAAATTTTAATAAAGGAAGAGCTGAAGGGATCATCTCCATGTGCATCGAAGAAGCCTGCTTCGAAGTGCTCTTCTGCTTAAATGAAGTTGCTGCAGATCTGCTGGGAACAGGCCATGCACTGGTCCTGCTTCTCTGGTAGAGGTTGATGCTCACTGACCCACTCCGAAAATATTTACCCCTTCTCCCCTCCCAGCTCTTACCTACCACCCCACGTCAGTCTGCAGATCAGTGACCAGGCTAAGGGTTATCTGTAGCCTGCAGCCTTGGACCATGGTGAGCTCATTAGCCCATCCTGGCTTTGTTCTCATTCTGAAGGGACTCTAGTGATCTAAACTGACCAACGCTATCATTTTTACTGGTCTTGATTTCAGAAAATAAATTGTGCAGCTGATTTTCCTCTTTAAAGACTGGGAATTTAACTGTTATCTCACTTTCAATTTATGGTGACATCATGATGGACTAAGACAGTTTGGTGACCGTTTAATAAACAACTAGCTTTTTGTGTCTCTTTTTGAATGAGTGGCAACTTTCTCTTTACTTTCTTGCTTGAGTACGTTGCTCACACAGCTCCACATGCATGTAGCCCTTCACTACCACTTGTTTCTACTGTGTAGTCATCTGAGAAGGTTTGTCTACAACTCTTTTTATCTGTTTGTGAACTTCCCTTAAAATGAAGATTTAAAATTTAAGTCTTTCTTTTATAAAACTGTTTCTTAAAGACAAATGAAAACTCTGATGTTATCATGCCTGAGAAGCTGCCTCTACCCCTATCATGTGCCCCCTTCTGTGCTCAGAGCAGTCTGTGGGCATCAGTATCATCGAACTGGTGACACTGTGCTCTGTGCTTTAAGTGTATGTTTGTGCATCACCCATTCTTGACCCTGAGCTTCTGGGGAGTAGTCTTCTCCCAGTTGTTGTCACTCCTCGGTACAGAGTAGGTATCTCAGAATTTGTTGGGTGAATGAATGAACACTTGAAATAACCAAGTTGTACTGATCGCATTGTATATTAGACCCCACTGACCTGAAAGTGGCTCCTGTCAGTTATACTCGGGTGAACATGCTAATCCACAATCCAGACATTTTTGAACAAAAACAGAAGTTTGTGTATGCATTCAGTCATTGAGATGGGAGCATCTGAACATCTGTTAGCCATTTTCAAGAGCGAAAGTGTCTACAAAAATAAGGGAGAGTTGAACTAAGGACAATAAAAAGGTACAGGATAATTGGAGAATTCTGATTTATTTATTTATTTGTTTATTTATTTATTTATTTATTTATTTATTATTTTTTAACATCCCTTTACTCTGTCATGGATCATGGAGGAAGGATGTTGAGAAGACTAGAAAAGTACGTCAGATCAGAATGCATTTCTCCTTCCTTGTTCCGCTATCTTAGCTGGGAGTTTTATGTCCTTTTTTTAGAGCTAAGGGACCAGCAGGCACTGAGGAAAATACAATGAGCCATGCACACAAAACCAAGGGCTTTATATTCCTAAAGTGTAACCATTTAGGGGATAACAGCTTGTTCCGCTGATATTAAATCACACAAGGAAGGAGAGAGTAGAATTTATAAGAGGAAAGAGGAAAAAAAACAAAAGGTAAGTTTTGAAGGTCCTTAAAAGACTAAGGCAATGACTCAGACTGAAGTTGGAACTAAACAGGTAAGTAAAACACACTTTCAAGCAGAAGGAAGAGAAGGTTCTTACAGTGTTCCTACACCTTTTGTGGAAACTTAAGACATATTCCCAGATTTGAGCTCAGTCTTCTTTTTTAAAAAATTTTTTTAATGTTTTTATTTATTTTTGATACAGAGAGAGAGCATAAGAGGGGGAGGGGGAGAGAGAGGAGACACAGAACCGGAAGCAGGCTCCAGGCTCTAAGCTAGCTGTTAGCAGAGCCTGACGCGGGGCTCGAACCCAGGAACGTGAGATCTGACCTGAGCCGAAGTCGGAGGCTTAACCGACTGAGTCACCCAGGCGCCCCGAGCTCAGTCTTCATAAAATACAGTTTACTTCTAATCCATTGGAAGTAAGACTTAGCCTTTTAATTTTTGTTTTGGTTTTTCAAGAAAACCTCTTTTCCCAAAAACAAGCCTATTGACGGTAAAATAATTTTTAAGGTCAGAAGTTTCAAAGGAAGTTAGACTACACCCCTGCATTAGGAATTATTTGTCACCCTAATGGGCCACTGAGTCCTGTATCATTTTTAGTAAAAGACCATGTTTAACTAAACCATTTGAAGTATTATATTTAAAGCTAATATAAAATGTTCATCACACATTTAATATGAACGTAACAGAAATTTACAGTTAAGTTTTAATCCAAAAGGTTGAAAAATATTCACTTAAAATGTGACTACGAATAAAATTTTTGCAATGCAGAGTGAAGTCACATAATCAAATATAGTAGGATCCAAAAAGCTGACAACATTCGAATTCTTATTAGAAAAGACAGGGGCACCTGGGTGGCTCAGTCAGTTAAGCCTCTGATGCTTGACTTCGGCTCAGGTCATGATCTCCTTGTCATGGGATTGAACCCCATATCAGGCTCCACGCTGAGCATTGGGCCTACTTGGTTTTCTTTCTCCCCCTTTCTCTGCCCCACTCCCCTGCTTGCATTCTCTCTCTCTCAAAATAAATAAATAAACATTTAAAAAATATAAATAAAAAAAAAAGAAGATGTAGCAAATGATACAGAACTAGTTCAAAGCTGAGGAGTTTTCTTTTAGCTTCATAGCTTACTGCTATTTTAAAGCACCTGTAGAGATTCCTCCATAAACACATTTTGGTGAATTTATACCAGTAATTTCAATCAATGAAGTTACCACATTTTTGTCTTGTACCAGGTTGTTGGTGTAGCCCAGGCCATCAACAAGAGATCGGGAAATGGTGGGACATTCACTGAAAAGGATGAAAAGGTACCAAAACTTATGTCTGCTGCGATGTCAATTTAGGAGGATGTTTTGTCTTTTTAGTGTATATAGACTTAGCTGTTGCTGAAATTGTTGATCACAAAAGAATCACAGTTTAAAATGATCTGAAATGTTCAAAAGTGTCTCTTTATTGCAGTTAAAGACAATGCTAACTTTGGGTCCTAGGGGTAGTCAGTCCTCTGAAACCCCCAACTACGTCCTCACTGTGTCATTAACCGCCCCCACCTCAAGGGCTGTGTGCGTGTTGGGGCCATACAGAGGGTGACAAGGTATTTTAATCTCTCATTTACCTTTCATCACTGCTATAAAAAAATCCAATGCTGAGTAAAAACCCCTGAAGCTCCAAGTTCAGAACTCCAGGTCAGCTAAAAATCGGAATTGCCTCCTGGTGAAGCAAATTTCAGAATGTTTTATAAGTTCTGCACACAGACCGTGAGGCGCCAAGGTGTGAATTCAGACTGGATGATGTGAATTTAGCTTCAAAAAGAGCGGCAGTCAGCATTATTTTATTACTCTTCCCATACAACTCTGAAGGAATATATTCCGTGCACCACATCGACATGCTTCCCGTTAAGGACAGAAGCCCCTAACTAAACCCGTTTATAACTTCATTCTGTCTGTAGGTTTTATTTCTCTCCTTGATTATGTAATTATATGTATATCGTGGAGCCTACTGAATTCTTCTTATTCAAGCCTGTCGCTATTTATGTCCCTCCCCTGAAAATTAGTAGGAGCATTTGGAAGACATTCAAACAAGACAGTTATTTTTGTCTCCATGGTGTAGGCCATACTGGCACTTGTGTTGGTCCCCATGTTTTAATTGCTTCAGGACAGAGCAAGTACCTTTTTAAACCAGTGTAATAGACATCCAGTCTCCTATTCTGTTAAAGACATCTGAGAATATTTGGTGGGGAACATGGCTTTATATTTATATTTACTTTTCCTCATTTGCCCATTAAGGTAAACCCCTCTTGAAAGAACTGCATTCTTAGGCTGTATCATCTCTCAGCAAAATAAATATGATTGTAAATAAAGCATGCCATGGAAAGACTTATTTTAGTCAATTAATATAATTATGAGCATATCACTATAAAATATCATATAAAAAAACATGAGGATGATAATCCATGTGAAAAAGCATACTGAAGCTAATATTTTATACAATGTTATATAGGACTGTTATTGCCAGTATTCTCTCAATAAGCATATCAGCTTTCGTTTGCCCCAGTAATAAGTTACAGACTATTTATATAGTCTCAGCACAGATCCAGCTCTTAATATCATTCAGAGATGACACCAAATTTTGCATAGGGTGAATTTCAATTTCAATAGGCATAAAGAGATCTGTGTCCTACTCCCTCCCCTCTTCTCCTTGGATATTTGTAACTAGTCTATGACTTTAGGAGGCAGTGTTAATACTTGACATCTACATACTGTGTCAGTGAGCTAACACTTGCTCTGCGTCAGTTCCTAATTTTATGCAGAATTAACATGTACCCTTTGGGCTTTCTAATATTTATTTCAACTATAAATACTTTGAGGTGCTTGCTATGTTTCATACAATATAACAAGACCGTTGTGTAGACAGTTCTTAATTTGGCTGTTGTCTTACCTGTTTTCTAGGACTTTGCTGCTTACTTGGCATTTTGTGGTATTGTTCTTCATAATGCTCAACTCTACGAGACTTCACTGCTGGAGAACAAAAGAAATCAGGCAAGTCTGATTACTAAAGAGAGAGTATAGGAATTCTTTTTTAAAAATTTGTTAAATTTTTATCCAGGAAATATATGTGTATGATTAAATATCCACTTAATATTTTAGCTGTATCTTTTAATAATTATTTCCATTTCCTATAACTCATGCTCTGTTGCTTTATCAGTGTTAGAAAATATTCATTAACTTAACATGTGGATTTATTTGATTTACATCACTCTTTACTTGTCATTATCCTGTTCCACAAGTATCATTATATCTGTTTTAAGTTACTGGATGGGTTGTATTTATAATGTTAGATAAGGCTTTTAGTTCTTGTCCTGTCAACTAGAGACATCATCTGTTGATTCTTTGCTTTGTAAAATGAGAATCTTGGCATCCGTCATCTTTCCTTCCCAACTGCCATGACTTGCCTCTGCTTTTCTCATTTTCTGTTGCCCACATTGATAACATATATGTTGTTCTACAACCATGGTTAATTTTTTAGTAAGCTTTGTCTAGTTTAATTCTAAAGTTGTGATTTAAAATAAAGTGTTTATAAGCACCATGACTATGTAAATGTTGTTCATATTATATTTGTTATACAACTTTTAGTTTTTTCTGATGTTTCTGAATTCCATTTCTTTTTTTTCCCCTTGAACTTCTTCCCTTGAGTGTAGAGCAACACTCATGTTGTTAGTTTTCCCCCCAGACTCCTCATTATTTAGGAATTCTGTTGAGTTTTTTTCCTTGGGATCTCCAAGTTGAGGTTTTCCACCATTTCTCTTCCAAGCTGAACTGTTATCTCCCCTGCCTGCTGCAGAGGTATCATCATAGAATTTCCCTTCACTGCTTTCTCAGAAGGACTCCACTCCTTGTCCACTGGATCCCATAACTCCTTCTTTCTCAGTTTATGCCCTAGTTTTATTGCAGCACATTCTCAATTAATTTCTTGAGAAAGAGTATTGATCAGGTAAGTTTTCTGAGTCCTTGCATATTCAAAAATGCCTATTATATCATCCTACCAGTTTGGCTGGGTATAAAATTCTAAACTGAAAACTCATTCTCAGAATTTAGGGGTGGTACTTTGTATTCTAATTAGCGTCCCTGTTGTTCTGATCCTTGGCTATGTGTAGGTGTTTTGTTTTGTTTTTGATTTGGCTAAGCCTGTCAGATCAGTTCTCTATCTCTGCTCGTTATAACTTAATTTTATAATATGAATCTTTTTCATTCATCATACTGTTACCTGGTCATCCCTTTCCACCTGGAGGCTTAAGCCCTTACATTCTATGTAATTCTTATCATTATTTCTTTAATAATTCCTCTCTCTCACCCTATGTTTTCTCTTTTTTAGGTCTTGTATTCATAAGGTATTGGATCTCCCATTGCTTTTGCCTGCCATATCTTCCTCCCTGTCCCATTCTTGCCACCTGTTAATCTAATCCCCATTTTTACAAACACAGCTGCAAGTCTGTTACTTTCTTCCTGCAGTCCATCATAGTCCAAACTGCTTCCCAAGACATACAGGGATTTTGAGGTTCTTTCTCCACTTGACTCTACAATCTCATCTCCCCAGCTCTCCACCTCACACTCTATACCCTCTATTAAAACTTGATACAGACTTGTAGTGTATGCTACTCTCTCTTAATTTATTTGCTTTTGACTGAAATATTTCTCTTCCCCACTTCACCTGAATGATTCCTACTTATCTCTCAGGACTCAGCAAACGTAGCATCTCCTCAAATAAATTTTCTGTGATACCCTTTCCTCCTCCTCTTCATACAAATATTCTGTGAGTTTAGAAGACATTCTGTATAATTCAAAGGAAAGTGAAATTATCAGGAAAAAACACAAAAGAAGCTCTTCAAACTTTGTCTGTTTCGGACAGTATTTACTGTGCTATGTGAAAATGCTGATAAATGTTGATCTCAGAAGTTTGGAACAGCAGCAATATCAGTGTGTTTTATGGATCAGATAGTATTCATAATGCTTTATAAATGTTCACTTAGTGCTCACAATAATCCTATGATATGGTATTATTATTTCTGTTATCCCCATTTTTAAGGAGCTGGCCCTACATCACAAAGCTCACAAAGCAGGATTAAAAACTGATGACTCTGGTTTCAGAGTCTGTGATTGTACTCACTATACTAACTGTACTGTCAGTATGGAAGTTCTGGTAGAAAATAGAGACTTATGCATTTAATACTTGAATGCAAACTTGGTTGTAACTTATATTATAAATAAACAACTTATAAATTGTATAAATCATTGTATTGCTTTAACAGTTACAAACAATTACTAAATAATAGGCTCTAAATTTTCTTGTCTAGGTGCTGCTTGACCTTGCTAGCTTAATTTTTGAAGAACAACAATCATTAGAAGTAATTCTAAAGAAAATAGCTGCCACTATTATCTCTTTCATGCAGGTGCAGAAATGCACCATTTTCATAGTGGATGAAGATTGCTCCGTGAGTACAGAGTATGACTTCTTTATTTTTAGAAAGACAGAAACTTATGTTCCTTAAAGCACTGCTTCTAAACCTCATGTTAGCCTGAAATCTCTCACTAAAACCCAACTGTTTATGGCTGTTTATGGAAAGCCAATCAGAGTAGGAGCTATTCTGATTGAAGGGGCAAAGAGGTGAGGTTAGAGAATGCCTTCCATGCACCTTTTCACCTTTGTGTGCCTCCACTAAGTGGTTGCCATGGGAATATCTATGTGCTGCTTTTGTCAATGGCTACACTCCTTTGATAGAGAAATACATTGTCATTATGGTATGCCAACCTTTTGTGGTCAGGAATAGTGGTGCCCTGGTTGCTATGAACAAGTACACCCCCCTTCTGAATGGGTTGGGAATAAAATTTTCTTTTTCTCCGAAATCATGTACAAATCAAAAGTCATGGCCCAATACTGGCAATGTTATTAAATTAGTCCTACATCCTTTACCAACAAGGGAAAACCACTACACTGTTCTAATTGGTGGATTTCAGTCCATTGATGTGTAATGTAAAGAAACAGATGTGTGTGGAAGATGGGGTATTCTCACTGAGTGCTGGTGACTTCTAGACAGACCAGTTGAGTCGTGGTTAGAATGAGAGCTTCTAGCCTAAAGCAGTTTTCCTCTGTGCAGTTTCTTTCCCTTTTTCACCTAGGAAACCACTGCTTCTGGGATATACCTTTTTGATGTCGTCATCTGTTTTCTTTTTCCTTTAGACCCTGAGAATAGGCTCTTCATTGATGGGTTAGGAAAGAGAGTGGGGATCACCACTTGTGTAGTCTGCTGTAATCCATATGATATCTGAATTGATGGAGTTTGGGGAAGTAGAATAATAAAAGATGTGAAACTTATATTAAAACTTTAAAAATTGTTTAGATAGTAAGACTGTACTATATGACAATGTTATCTGAATCATTTTGTGGTGTATGGGTGTCTAAGTCTCATGAACTGGATATCAAATGAGAATTTATTGTGCTATAAGGTAGTCAGTCTTCTCTTAGATACTATTTCATCTTTTCATTCAGTTATAAAGTCCTTACTATGGAGATGATTACAAGCAGCTATCCTTTTAAAGTTCAGGTCAGAACTCATTAATGCAGTAAGTCAATTTCCAATTTTTGCTCTGTGACCTGTTCTTTAGCATTTAATTTTTGAAAGTTATACGTAAAACACTCCTTTTTTAGACAGCTTAAATATCACTTTAATTAACATTCAGCTCATGCATCTACCAGTTCACATCTGCCATGGCAGTAACTGACTTGGATCACTGGTGCTTTGAAGTATAGCTTAGCAATATGAACGTTAATATATGTGGTTCATTTTTTAACAACTTAATTTGTTAGGTTTCAGAATCAAGTGGCTTGATGTTCATTTATATAATTTTTTGTTTAAAAATATTTCAACAACATGAGCAAAAATCCAAGTGTAAGCAAGAAAAAAAAACAGTACTCCGTTCTCTCCCCAAATTAAACTAATATCATTATTTTATTTCTGTATTTCCCTCCCATTCTTTAGCATGGGTATGAATATGTAATCTGTTTTTTAATGTAACTTCTAAAGTACTTCTCTGTGTTGCTAATCTTCACAATTATTTTAATGATCTCATAAAATATGTCTTTTAAGAAGATATACAACAGCAATCAATATATGCATAGAAGTTAAAACGTGGAGTATGAATAAATATGGAGAAAATTTGAAGCTAACATATTCATTAACACCTGGTAGAAAAACAAAAAACAAGTAGTACACCAATGAACGTTTTTGCAAGTGAATATCAGAAACTGTTAAGAACCTGGGAGCCAACTTGCGGCTGCCAGGCAGTGAGAATTTGTGTCAGTTTAGTCTAAGTTGAAAAATACCACAAGTATTGTCATCTTCCCTCAATTGCACAGACTTACATGTGTGTATCTAGATAGATTTCATTCCACTGTCAAACTTATTTCTCAGTCTGTGTTTTTCTCTATTTTCAGGATTCTTTTTCTAGTGTGTTTCACATGGAGTGTGAGGAATTAGAAAAATCATCAGATACCTTAACAAGGTAAAGTAACTTCTTCTCGGTCTGTATCAGAAGTCCAGCAGGCACTTCAACAACAGGACTGGAACTGTGTGGGTCCACTTATACCTGGATTTTTTTTCAATCAATAAATACACTACTGTAAATGTATTTTCTCTTCCTTATGGTTTTCTTAGTAACATTTTCTTTTCTTTTGCTTACTTTATTGTAAAAATACAGTATGAAGGGGTGCTTAGTCGGTTGAGCAGCCGACTTTCGATTTGGCTCAGGTCATGATTTCAGGATTGTGGGATCCAGCCCCGCATCAGGCTCTACACTGAGCATGGAGCCTGCTTAGGATTCTCTCACATAGTAAAGTGTGCAAATACTTTACTATTTGATGACAAAGTTCCAGGGATTTTTTTTTCTTTCTCTCTACAGTTCACCTAATGGAGAATTCCCAATATAGTGAATGGTGTCAAAATTAGTATGGGCCTGGGTGCAATATTTTTGTGGACTGGATCATTTAAGGCCCACAAGTCCAAATTACAGTTATACTTTTCATTGCATATTGGATGCTCACTGGAATTTTGATAGGCTTCTGAACAAACGTCTCTTCAAGTGTGCTGGGATTTGGAATCAGTCACAGGGATTTAACTAACAGAAGGAAGCTTGTGGTCCCTGTCACACCACTATGTACCCAAAGGCTACACTCAAACCAGATCTCTATTGCAGTGCATGTGTTTGTCATGTTTTTTATAATTTAAAACTTTGTATTAATTTTTTGTTGCGGTTACTTATCACCTGGATAATAGAAAATATGTACAGGATTGGGGTGACAGATATCATTGCCCCAATTTTATTTGTGCTTTTTGAAGAATTTTGAAATGGACTTAGAATAAATTACCAAATGTTCTTTCTCAGGTTCCCTTTTCTGCCCTTAGTAAAAAACTGGTGTTTGCTTAAGTGATAGGCTATTCTGAGGAATAGAAGTCTGCAGGATAAAGTGTCAGGAATTCTTGGGTATAGGGCTGTTTATTACAATTTTCTTTGTTCGTTTGTTTCAAATTATTTCATCCTCTTAAATAACTTATCTCAAATTTCTCAAAATTATTTTATCCCTAATTATTGATGTCCTATCTAAAAGCTTCATATGATCAACAAAACTAGAACATTGTCCTAATTTTACTATTTGATATTAAAGTTTCATATTTTTTTTACTATAGATAACCTATTAGAGAGTTACTTCATGTAGTGAGTGGTATTGCTATTAGTATAGTCCTCAGTGACTATGAGTCCCTTGAAAATAACCTCTGTGCGAACCTAAACTATAGACTATATAGACAGGATAACTGGCCTGGTCTTTTCAAAAAGTCAGTGTCATTGAACAAAAATGTAGGGAAGGACTATCTTAGACGTGATAGCCGGCTGCAATGCATGAATCTTGGTTATTCTGATCAAAACAACTATCAAAGAACAGTTTTTGAGAACAATTGGAAATCTGAATATGGATTGGATAGTAGATGATGAGGAGGAATTATTGTTACTTTTCTTTGGTATTAGGAAGATACTGTGATTAGTAGGAAACTTTTTATTTTTAGGAGATTCATCCTGGTATATTTAAGAATGAGGTATTAGAATGTCTTTTTTAACCTTACTTCAAAATGGTTCAACCAAAGATAAGTTAGTAAATATATCTAAATTTAATATACTTAAACAAGTGAATATAGTCACACATACATATGTAGGTAAAACAAATGTGGCAAACCATTAAAAATTGTAGAATCTAGAATAGGATATTCATTTTACTTTTAACATTTGTATATTTCAAAATGTTCATTAAAAATTGGAAGAAAATGTTTATAATAAAATTTTTGTAGTAAATTCAATAAAAAAATTGGAAATGGAAAATCTCTGTAGATTATGTAAAGCAGAATTGCCTGAGTTTCTGGAACAGAGTACTTCAGTGCACAGCCTGCTTTTATTTGAACCCTCTGACTCCCAGGCGGTCTTCAGACCTGTCTTTCATTCTTTTCTGCCCGGCATCCCCTCTCACGTCTCCTATCCTCTTCTGTCTTCCCTCGTCGAGATGGAGACACCATTGACCCTTGGTGACTTAAAGTTTAGTTGGTTAAGTGACTCTATGTAAATCAAAACTCTTAAGTTCTAGACTACTATTTTTAATAGTGTGATATAATGAAAGACCTTTTCTCTTATTAAAAGAATTTGAGGAATTCACAAAGGGGCAGATGTAATTTGGGGGTAGATGGGGAATTCATCTGACTCAGAAGGTACACCTGACTTAGGCCTTTATTTCTGTCTTGGGCCTGGGGCACGTAATCAAAGGAGATAAAACATGGTATCTATACCTGAGACTTTTCAGCTACCTTAAGTCTTTGGTTGCAAAGTAACTGACCTTCATTTCCCTCTTGGCATTGCTGGTCAGGACAAGTTTATATACCATTTCCGTGTATATTCTTTTCTAAGCCCCTCTGTGTGCTGTTGTATTTTCTGACATATTTGACATGGTTTTAGTTAGTTTTAGGTTCTTCATGAATGTGTGATAATAAGCCCATTTTCTGGTGAGTATATGTGTTTCCCTTTTAATAAATGCTGGTGTCTAGACCAATTATGCCTAGATCTACTGCCTAGATCAGTTATGAAGTTTCTTATTCTTAGGAAGAGCATTAATATAATCTTGATGTTATGATGCTATGACATTTTTGTTGCTTTTGATAAAGAATGTTCTAGAGAGCTTCTAGATAAGACACATGTAAATATTTCTTTTACTTTTGAGATTGCATAATGAATTGCTCTATATGCAAATATATACATATTTAATGTATTTATATATCTATCCATAGGTATGATACTCTATATTAAAAGTGTAAAATTATGGAATGATATATGACATAAATGGTATGAAAATAACATAAATGATGCAATGACCATATGTGGAATTTAAGAAACAAATGAACAAAGACAGAAAGAGACAAGCCAGAAAATAGACTTAAATATAGATAAAAAACTGGTGGTTGCCAGAGGGGAGTTGGGTGAAATACATAAAGGGGAGAAAGGGTTCATTCATCTTGGGACGACTGGGTGGCTGAGTCAGATAACCATCTGACCCTGGATTTCGGCTCGGGTCTTGATCTTGCAGCTCTTGAGTTCAAGCCCCGCACTGGGCTTTGAGCTGACAGTGCAGGGCTTGCTTTGGATTCTCTCTCTCCCTCTCTCTGCCCCTCCCACCCACTCTCTATCTCCCTCTCTCTTTCTCAAAATAAATAAAACTTTTTTTTAAAAAGAGTTCATTTATCTTGATGAGCATTGAGACGCAAACAGAATTGTTGAGGCGCTATGAATTGTACACCTGAAACTAATATAACACTTGAGTAAAAAAACAGTAAAATAAAAGTATAAAATGACAAGTTATATACATTTACCTTTGAATATTTGTACAGCTGCATATGTCTGTGTAATTACATTTTATGTATTGGCATTTTGATTTTTATTGCAAATTCAGCCTGGTCTTCTAATTTCTAATGAAAGTGCAACAAGCCTAGTGATTTGGTATGATAGTGACCTCTACTGGTAAATATGCATTTTTTTAAAAAGTGTAGTCTTATTTATTTGATTTTTTTCTGATGTTCCCTCTCTGTAGACAAAATGGAAGATATTTTTCCATTTATTTTTGTCATCATTCTAAGATAGTCTTAGTATAAAGTTACGTCTATAAAGGATAAATAAATAGGTCAGTGTGATTACCTTCAAAGGGAGTAATTTAATGGATCATTTTAACTGATTCATTAACTAATTGTATAGCATTGAAAAGTATTCGCTGATGCCTTATGTCAGCTAAACATTTAAAGTTAGTCTTTTAGGGGCACCTGATGGCTCCATTGGTTGAGTGTCTGACTCTTGATTTCAGCTCAGGTCGGGATCTCACTCTTGTGAGACTGAGCCCTGCATTGGCCTTTGTGCTGGGTGTGGATCCTGCTGGACATTCTCTCTCTCCTTCCTTCTGCCCTTTCCTGCTCCTGTGCGTGCTCTCTCTCAAAAAAATAAAGCTAGCCTTTAATTAATGATATAAATTATTTTTATTTTTATAAAAATTAGATATTAGGCCTAATTTTGGCAAACCTCTGAATTAAAAATTAATGTGTAGGGGCGCCTGGGTGGCTCAGTCAGTTGAGCGGCCGGCTTAGGTTCAGGTCATGATCTCATGGTTCGTGGGTTTGAGCCCCGCATAGGGCTCTGTGCTGACAGCTAGCCCAAAGCCTGGAGCCTGCTTCAGATTCTGTGTCTCCTTCTCTCTCTGCCCCTCCCCTGCTCGCTCGCTCTCTGTCTCTCAAAAACAAATAAAAGTTAAAAATTTTTTAAAAAGTATTTATAAAAAAATAATGTGTAGTGACTTCAGCATTTTGAAAAGGAACTAAACCAATATTGACACTTCACCAGCAGACTCTTTATTATGTTTCTAAAGTTGTTTATTGATAGAATTCATGACTCTCCAATTCTCATTATTAAACACTTTGCCAATCCAAACTCTCTCCCATGATATGAAATGCTAGACAATTTGATGATGTCAGCAGTAAGCAAATCATTCATTTAGGCCATTCATTTCAGTTGAAAAGCATGGCTCATTTGGTATTTGTCCAACCAAACTACTAATTATCTTTTATAAATTCAAATAACACATTGAAGATGGTTTTGAAATTTTAAGTGTAAAACTAAAATGAATATTCAGGGTGAACATTATACATAATTATTAAAATCATATCATCAGTGACATAAAGCACAGTAAAGCTGTTGTGATTTGGATTGCCTAAGAATTTGAGGGAAGCTTATCTCCAGGTAGTGGGAGGTTTTGGAGTTTCTGTGCTTTGTTTCATAAGAGCCATCCAATTAGAAGGGAAAAAATGATTAAAAAAATTTTTTAATGTTTATTTATTATTGAGACAGAAACAGAGCATGAGTGGGGAAAGGCAGAGAGAGAGGGAGACACAGAACCGGAAGCAGGCTCCAGGCTCTAAGCTGTCAGCACAGAGCCCAGTGTGGGGCTTGAACCCACAAACCATGAGATCATGACCTGAGCCGAAGTTGGATGCTTAACCAACTGAGCCACCTAGGTGCCCCCCCAAAAAATAGTATTTTAGTGCTATAATTCCATTAGTAGTTAACTTGATGTTAATTTATAAAAGCAGATTTTTATCATAAAATAAAAAATGCATAGATTAATTCTTTAAGCTCACTTTCTTGGAATGTATATATTAGTTAATACTTGTTACTGATTTTTATATTAGAAAGCACAATTATAGTAAATATAGTAACACTATAAAAAGTAGTTAAAAGATTTTTACAATTTAGAAAACTGTACATACTAAGTAGATGAAGAGCATAGACTGAAGTCAGACTGATTGTAATTGAAGTTCCATTTTTTACTAGTTGTAGGGCTTTTTGAAAATGATATAACCTCTCAAGCCTCAGTTTCTTCACCTGTAAGATGGGGATACTGATGGCAGGAGTGTAGTAAGGACTAACTGAGATAATATACACAAAATGCTTCAGAAAACTTCTGGCACATGCTAAGTACTAAGTCAGTGTTAGCTGTTATTTCCATGTCTCTTCCGTGTGTTTTTCTGTCTTTGGTTTACATAGCCTACAGTGATCCCCATTTAGTTCTAAAGCACAGAAATTTCTCAGTGTGTCCAAGCTCCATGTTCCTGTCTTCCCAAGAGTATGTTCACATACATCCACTGATACTCACTGTGCAAAAAGCAGTGGATGTCACAGCCCAAGTTCTCCAAGAAGCAAATGCCAAGACTGGATTAAATGTGCAAGAAATTTATTAGGGGAAACCCCCTGTGAGGATAAGAGGGAACAGAGCGAGGGCAGCTGTGGACCTCCACACAAGTCTGACCTAGAGTGAAAGAGAGGGGAGAGAAGGGGTGTGGGGGAGGGGCAAGATGGGTGAAGGGTGGGAAGTACAGGCTTCCAGTTATGGAGTGAGTAGATCTCGGGGATTAAAGGCTCAGCCTGGGGAATATGGCCCGTGGTGTTGTCATAGCGCGTGATGGTGATGGGTGGGGGCCACACTTGTGGTATACAGTATGACGTACGGAATTGCTCCAGTCAGTGGAGCATCCAAGTTCGGCCCAGGTTATAATCTCATGGCTTGGGGTTCGAGCACCACATCGGGCTCTGTGCTAGCAGCTCAGAGCCAGGAGCCTGTTTCAGATTCTGTGTGTCTGTTTCTCTCTCTCTCTCTCCCTCTCTCACTTGCACTCTGTCCCTCTCTCAAAAACAAATAAATATTTGAAAAAAAATTTCTGAATCCTATGTTGTAGGCCTGGAAGGTATATTAACATTTTGTGTCAACTATAAGAAAATATTTTGAAGAAGATAAATTTCTAATTTAAAAAAGTATCATAAAATATCTCAAAGCAGAAAAAAGAAGAGAGAAAAGCTTAATAAAATTCTTTCAAGCACGTTTGATTTTCCCCTTGGTTTGAAATGTGTAAACAATTATTGAGGTGGATAAAGCAAATAACTGAGGAAGTAAAACAGACAGAGACTAAACCTCAGTCATTCTATAATGTGTGAAAAAATAAGACATGGAAGAAAATTTGTATGTATTCTACACAAGTGACACGAAAATCAACCTGTCCACTAACAGTGGTAATAGCACTACTTATGACATTTTAAAATTTGTTTTAGAAATCTGAATAATTATGGGCCTTTGACTTTCCAAAACATTTAAATTGTAGTAACTACCAAAGTTGTAAATCATCACATTTAAAGTGCATTTTCCAGTTAAGACACATAATTTACCCTATACTTTAAGACTAATGTATATCTCTTATCATTTATTTAACTCTGTTTTGCCCATGTTTTTTCACTTCATGGAAAGAACTCATATCTGTTATTTCCACAGGGAGCGTGATGCAAACAGAATCAATTACATGTATGCTCAGTATGTCAAAAATACTATGGAACCACTGAATATTCCAGATGTCAGTAAAGATAATAGATTTCCCTGGACCGTAAGTAAACCAGTTTTAAACTTGGAGCTCCAATACTGTTTTCCCATCAGATCTGCACTTACAGGGACTCTTCAGCCGAAAGTCTTAGAACTGTTTCTTTCAGAGTGATCTGATGTAGGAAGATAAAATAGCTTGTAACATCTCTTACGAGGTGGTTAACTGTACTCGCATAGTTTCCCTGTACTTGTATCAGTTTTTTAATGTGTAATAATGAATTATCAACTAATACTGAGGCAATATTAACTACCTAATGTCAGCGACATTCCTTAGATAGTGTTGTTATAGTTCTTGAGTTTATCCTCAAAAATTAAGTTCCACTTGGCTCGAACTTATATAGCTGGCAATCTACTGCAGGGAGCAGCTCTGTGGAAAAATGAGTATATTTTATTTGACAGCAAATCTATAAAGATTAGTGCCTCAGATACTGAAAACTTTGAAGTAAAGTGTTTTCTCTCCTCTCTGGAAAAGCACAGCACTTTGAGGCAACTGCCTTGATTTTGTTATTTGCATATCTAGAAGACCTTTTTAGGACTTTAGCAATATGGGCAATAGAAATGGTGGCAGTCCCAAGGAAAGACAGGTTTGCAGCATTAGTATCCTAGGGAGTGTCGTGCTTTTTGGATTTTTGGATTGTTAAGTTATTGAGACATCTGCTATACCAGTAGTAAATAACTGCATCAATACTTGCTTAGTGTTACCAAAAGTTGCTTGGAAAGTTTAGACAAAAAAAATTTATAGGATATATATTACTTTTAATAAAGACAAATTGCTTTATATTGTATTTATGTGAACTTCATTATAGTTTGTACATTTTCTGCACTCTGATGTTATCTCAAGTTAATAAAAGATGAATATATTAGTGGTTTCAGATGTTCAGTATAGTTTATATAGCACCTAATGGGCAATTCAGTCTCTTCATAATTTGTACCTGTTTTATTTTTGTTTTTGTTTAGAATGAAAACACAGGAAACGTCAGCCAGCAATGCATTAGAAGTTTGCTTTGTACACCTATAAAAAATGGAAAGAAGAATAAAGTGATAGGTAAAGCCTTTTACTAACCCATACTCTGTACTTAGGAGATAAAAAAAAATGTATTTCCGGAAGCTTTTTTCCTTCAAGTGTAAATTTAAGGAATAAAATGTGTGAAAAAAGAAAAATTGGAATAATTAAAGAATTTTGAAATACTATTACATTGATAAATGATGACAGACATTGTTAAATATATTAACTATAATATATTTTAAAATTATTATGCTATTTCAACAGAATTTTTGATGAAAAATGATGCGTTGAAAATTTGTTGCCTGGAAAACAGTAGCTTGACAATGAGTGTTGTTTTAGCTTATTACTTCATGGCTTCTGATTTTCTGTTAAATATGTGGTTTATATTTTAGGAAGTATTCATTTGTTCAAAAATATTTATTGAGCATTCTACTCTTCTAGGATCTGGAATAAATTGGCAAGCAAAGTGGAAAGCCCTGCCCTCAGGGAGCTTACATGCTTATATTAAGATTATAGAAAAATGTCTACTTCAGGAATGCTGGAAGAATGCATCCTCAGGAAAAAAATGGAATGATGTTTCCTATTATTGACATTTTTGTTTCTTGGCATTGCAAGTTATATTAAGAGTAGTACAGAAAATATGAGGTTTTATATGCCAACTGTGCATGATTGACACGTGAAAATAGTCTGAATTGTTAACATTGTCCCAAGAACTTGGAAATAAAGGAAACACGAGGACTTTCTAAAGGCTAACCTTTTAAATCGAAAGCCTAATGCAGTAAGGTTTGGAAATGTCAATTTACCTTAAAAAGTCTGAATAGTTTCTAACTTGTAAGCCTTAACTGTAATTTTATTGAAAGAGAGTATCAGAAAGGTCAGGGAGAAGAAGTATGATTAACGAAAATAGGGGAAAAAAGACAGATATTGAAAGTACCTTTCCAGGTTCCTACCTATCCAGGTTCTGTCCAGGGGCCAGGGAATCTTTGCCCCTCAAATGCAGATGGCTGTAATACTGTAATAAATTGTATCAGTCTGGGTGGAGTGTTCTGACCACGTGGCGAGGCCATCACTACGGGGGCAGTGGATGTCGCCAGTCATAGCCATCAGCGATCCCAGTCCCTTTGCTGGTGCACATCCCTCCTGTGAGACAGGTACACCAGGGAATGCTGTGAAGCATCCCACCAATCAGACTTCCCTTGTGCGGATTCTTTTTTTCCCCAAGATAGCTTAACTCATAGGAGGAGGACGCATTATTCATATACTCGAAAATACATGGATGGCTTTGACAGCTGTTTCTAATTATAAATCAGTGGCCTGTACTTGAGGCAACGGGCTGGAGTTGCAGGTGCTCATACTCCTATTCCCTGGACGGATCTGTTTCCTGCTATACATGAATATTCTGCTGTTAGATACCAGTCTTGTGAACTTAGTTACTGTGACTCTAACCCCAGAGAAATGGCTCTGTCTTCAGTCATGGTAATCTAGTTTCTTTTTTTTTTATATGTTTTATTTATTTTTTGAGAGAGAGAGAGAGAGAGAGAGAGACAGTGAGAGCAGGGGAGGGACAGAGAGAGAGAGGGAGAGACAGAATCCGAAGACAGGCTTCAGGCTCTGAGCTAGCTGTAAGCACAGAGCCCGAAGTGGGTCTTGAACCCACAAACCTTGAGTTCATGATCCGAGCTGAGGTCGATGCTCAACTGACTGAGCCACCCAGGTGCCCCCATGGTAAGCTAGTTTCTAAGGGTACAAGGCCAGGAGTCAGATCCTGACCGACATGTGAATTGCCTAGTAAAATCTCTCAGAAACCAGCCTGAGGACTCTGGGCCAGGCTGTTTGGTCACCTGCACTCTACACAGTTCTCAGAGAGAAAAATAGAGCCTGCTGAATCCATAGTATGGGAGTGTTCCTTTCAAGATTATCATCCATGAGATTCCTAACATAAGCAATAAGGAAACTGACAAGGGTGCCTTACAATATAATACCAAGTAAACGTTGTATTATAAAATTTTATTTTGTTGGGAGTGCAAGGTGAAAACTGCATTGTAAATATTATGCTTCTTTAAAAAGCCTCTGACCTTTGAAAATGTGAAGTGAAATTCCAGAAGGGATGCATATTTACTAGTAAGTTTTCATAAGAAGGACTGACTGGCAACTGGCTACATCAGGTCACTTCTTTGCTTTTCCTCAGCAGCATCTCTTTGGAATAATGATTGGGAATGGGGAGTCGCTGTGGAGGAAGTTCTCCATCAGGCTTTGTCATCACCTGACACAAATAGGAGCTGGTTCAGTCAAGTGCAAATGGTCCCAGCTGGGGAGGGGACTCACAGCACCCTTTGGGCTCTACTCTTTAACCATTGAAAACATGAGCACATTACTTACCTCAGAGTTGAACCTTTCAGATCTGTTCAATGTTCATATTCTGTGATCCTGTCATGTTTCCTTCAAATGAGCGAAAGAAAGAAAAAGAAAGAAGAAAAGAAAGAAAGAGAGAGAGAAAGAAAAAAATACCAGTTGAAGTGATCAGAGTTGGCATACATTTTGTGTCACCCTACTTGATAACAGAGCCAAAAACAAGCAAATGTTATCTTTGGAGAGGAAAAATTCCCTATTAATAAAAAGAAAGAAAAAAATGGGGGTTTTGGTGGGGGCTCAAGTTGATTCCAAATAAGAGAAGGAATATTTCGAGCACTCACTGCTGTTTAAAAGTGTGACAAAACAGAATTTGAATTCTGGCCTGTGTTTTGTGCCCACAGATGCGGCATGGAACATGTCGTGGCAGTAGATAATTTTTCTTACGTATCACAGGCCAGATTCCTCGATGATGTAATTCTAATAGAGAATCCGCGTAGAGCTTCATGCGGAAAGGCAGGCAGGCCCATGTGTTTTTTGTAATCTTCCTTCCCCCTCATATTTTTCCGTTACTGACATTTAGATGAAATTATAGACATTAGACCAGTATGAGGCCTGTTGTATTCCCGGAGGCATTGTTTCATATCAAATGTTTTCTCAGTGCTCTGGCTAATAGAGAGTGTTTCCAGAGGTTTGCTTCCAATGCTATTAAAGAAATATTTTTCCTCATTCAATATTCATTTATTTTAACCAACTATTTCCCCTATTTATTAGGCTAAATATGCATTGTTCCCAAATCATATTTACCAGAAATTCTTATTCCTATTTTCCATGCCGATTTCAGGAGATTTCAAAGAAATAAGTCCCATTCCCATGCCACCCACAAATGTTTAGATCATCTCCACTTTAAATAACTTACATTTTCATCTCTTTGTTAACAAAAATATAACAAACAGTATAGTGTTATATTACACATTGCTTGATTGTGAAGTATGAGAAATATGTACAGTTGATTCTTCATGGGAGTTAAGGGGGACTGACACCCCCTTACATACAGTCTAAGATCCATGTATGACTTTTAAATCCCACCAAACTTAACTACTAATAGCCTACTGTTGACCAGAAGTCTCCCCAGTAACATAAACAGTTGATTAATACATATTTTTAATATAGATACTATATATTGTATTCTTACTATATATATACTATATATGATATAATAAATATACAATCTTTTCCTGAGTGAGCTCAGGAAAAGAAAATGGGTTTTTTTTAACTTTTTTTATGTTTTATTTATTTTTGATGCAGAGAGAGACAGAGCATGAGAGGGGGAGGGGCAGAGAGAGAAGGAGACACAGAACCAGAAGCAGACTCCAGGCTCTGAGCTAGCTGTCAGCACAGAGCCTGACGCGGGGCTCAAACCCACGAACGTGAGCTCTGACCTGAGCCGAAGTCGGAGGCTTAACCAACTGAGCCACCCAGGCACCCCAGGAAAAGAAAATGTTATTAAGGAAATCATAAGGATGAGAAAATACATTTACAGTACTGTACTGTATCCAAAAAATTCACATATAAGTGGACCTCACTATTCCAATCCATGCTGTTTGAGGGTCAGCTATATTTCTTAACTGAATGTATGTCCTAAACTGATTACTATCGTAACCCCATGCTCATGTATGTGTTGCAATTTGATTCTAAGGAATAGATAAATATTCTAAAATTATATGTTTAAATATGAATAATAAAGTGAAGCAGTGTCAAATTTAAACATAATTTGACACTGCTTCACTTTATTATTCATATTAAATGTCACCATTTGGCAATATCACTAACTGCTCATATGCTTATAGAAATATTTTGCTAGGATTTTCCTAATACGAGTTTAATTAAACTGTGCAGTGTCATCCATGCGTCAAGTACCCGGGTTTTTTCTCAGAGAATTGTAAATTATGCTTAATTATAATAGGTATAATAGGCAGTGAGATTATAGGGACAGTGATTATTGGAAGAAAATGAGAAAAAAATTGAACTAAAATGCATAGGTTAAAATTATAAAAGTGAAAATACATAAGATAAAAATAAATCTAAGCATTATGGTTTTAAGAAATTATTGAAAAAACAGCAAGAAAAACTTTATAGTAACACTGGAAAACAGAAGCTTACCTTTACTGGACTGGAAACAGTGAGGGAATTTCTCGAAGATATGAGTTATATACCATTTGTAACAATACATTTTACACAAAATGGGCAAAATTTGAATTTAGATGACAATATTAATATCAGACAAAGTTAAATTTAAGGTAAAAACATGCTGTAAAGGGTCACTTTAAAATTTATGAAAGTTATAATCCACCAAGGAAGTTTAATTGTCATAAATGCTTCTAATATATGAATATTATTGATATATAAAAGCCAAAGATATTAAAAATGTAGGGAGAAATGGACACAATTGTAGTCAATGGAAGTCTTTGGAACACATCTCATAGAGAGTTAAAGTAGAGGAAAAAATAAGGAAACATTAGAATTAATAAAATATGAGGTGGATTTAATTGACAAGTATAGATTTCCTTTTATATTTCATAATCTAAAAATACAAATTCTTGTCAAATATCCTTTAGAAACTTACAGGTATTAATGATACACACATATATAACACAAACTCAGTGATATCTGAAAATAGAATTGATGGCCACTCTCATGAGTCACAATGCATTGGAATTGGAAATGCATAATAAAAGATAAGTGGGAAGGAAAATTCTCACTTAGAAACTGAAAAGCATTCTCCTTTGTGATAATGGAGAAATCAAAAGCCAAAGTGAGAGTACCTCATTTTAGAAAATTGATGGTTGTATCAGTGTAATATAAAAACTCAAAGTATACAGTCAAAGCTACACTCAGGGTCACCTGGGTGGCTCAGTAGATTAAGCATCCAGCTTCAGCTCCAGTCATGATCTCATAGTTCGTGGGTTCAAGCCCCACATCGGGCTCTATGCTGACAGCTAGCTCAGAGCCTGGAGCCTGCTTCAGATTCTATGTCTCCCTCTCTCTGACCCTCCTCCCCTGCTTACACTGTCTCTGTCTCTAACAAAAAAAAAAAAAAAAAAAAAAAAAAAAGCTACACTCAGAGGACATACAGCTTTAACTATTTTGTTCTTAATTAAGAAATAATAAAGTTACTTGAACTAAGTTTTCAATTGAAGAAATTAGAAAAACAGCACTCTCTCTTTCTCACCTTCTATGCTGCCCTCCTATAAAGAAAGAAAGCAGAGAAGAGTAATTGAAATGATAAATCTATGAAATAGGAAGGGATACTGAAAAAAAAGAGATAATGGGGAAACACAATAATAATAAGCAAACCTGCAACACATACAATGAGAATAGTAAGAGAAAAACACAAGCGACAGTGAGAAAAAAACCAACTACTGCCCAAAGGAAATTCTAGCCAAAGCAGTCAGAAGGGAGGAGAGGAACAATGGGAGATACAGAAAAAGAAAAGGCAAAATAAAAGAACTTCCAGATGATATGATTGTGAAGTAGAAAACCCAAGAGAATCAGTTCAGAGTACTTCTCTACAGAGAGTTCTAAAAGTTCCTTGTTTTCAAACTTTAAAAAAAAATTTTTTTTAACATTTATTTATTTTTGAGAGAAAGAGACAGAATGTGAGAGGGAGACACAGAATCCGAAGCAGGCTACAGGCTCTGAGCTGTCAGCCAAGAGCCTGACGTGGAGCTTGAACTCATGAGCTGTGAGATCATGACCTGAGCTGAAGTCAGATTGCTTAACCAACTAAGCCACCCATGCACCCCAAATTATTAAAGAGAAATAACTTTAGTATATCCCAAGACAAATCTTCAAAAATAATAATTGAAAAAAATCACATACATAATAGTAGCAAAGAATATATTTAGCCAGAAATATGTACCATCTTTGTGAGGAAAACTGTAATAATCTTCTGAGTAACTTGAAAATCTTTAGTTAGTGAACTGACATAACATTTCCTGATGATAAGAATCTATTTAGTAAAATATCAACTTTCCCCAGATTAGATTTATATCAATTTTAATACATATCCTCATACGGTTTTTTTTTCCCCAAAGGGAAGGGGAATTCCTGACCAACATTTATAAAACTCATCTGAAAGAATATAATCTAAAAAGAATCAAAGAATAAAAAAAAAGATTTGCTCTTTCAGAAATCAAAATAATGTTATAAGGGGAGCCTGGTGGCTCAGTCAGTTGAGTGTCCGACTTCGGCTCAGGTCATGATCTTACGGTTCCTGGGTTCGAGCCCCGCATCAGGCTCTGTGCTGACAGCTCAGAGCCTGGAGCCTGCTTCAGATTCTGTGTCTCCCTCTCTCACTGTCCCTCCCCTACTCACACTCTGTCTCATTCTTTCTCAAAAATAAATAAATATTTTTTAAAATGCTGTAAAGGAACATAATTAAAAGAATCTTATATGTGCCAGAAAAGATGGCAAGCAGTGGAATACAACAGCAAGTCAAAATGCAGGCCCAAATCTGGTACATATGTATTAGTGTTATTGTATGTAATAGAGTACAGTTCATGTTTCTAAGATGCCATTGGTTGAAAAACGTTATTTTCTGTAGTTCCAAGAAAGAAAAAATATGATTTCAATTAAACTATGACAAGCAAAGGATTAGAGTGCAAACTGATCTAAAAAATACTAAAACGTGGGGCACCTGGGTGGTTCAGTCGGTTAAGCGTCTGATTCTTGATTTCAGCTCAGGTCACAAACTCAAGGTTCCTGAGATTGAGTCCCAAGTCAGGCTGAGTCTGCTTGGGATTCTCTCTCTCTGGCCCTCCTCTGCTTGTACATTGTACATGCTCTCTCTCTCTCTTTCCATGTTTTAAAAATATTCTTAAAATGTGAAAAAGGTATGTAGTAGTTGAAATAAGGATGACTTTAGTGTTTAAGGTGGCGGTTCAAATCATTAGAGAAGGGATAACTATTCAGCTACTGTAAAAATCTAGCAGCGATTTGGGGACAAAATTAAGTTGAATTAAAAAATTAATTGTGATACCGTGAATCTATAAAAATACTACAGGGAAATATAAGTTTATATATAATCTTAAAACAGGGAAGTTTCTTTTAAAAGCAAGACACTGTACAGCAGAAAATCTCCTCTGATTAAGATAATTGACAAATGACAAGTACGAAAAAATATATATTTGCAAGATTGGTAATAAAGACAGGTCATACATAGTAAGCACGACAGGATGCTAATTTTGGAGTCCATGCTGTGTGGTGGAGAGGACCTGACAGTAAAGACATCCTTAGAGCTGACATCCTGCTCGTCCAAAAAGCCAGGAGGAAAACTGTGGTTGGTGACATCTGATCCCTAGAGTTACAGGAAAGGAAATATGATCGTGTGATTTTAGAAGACATCTAGTCCCTTCAGAATAATTGCTAGAGATGCCTCTGGTGGCCAGTGCAGCTCCCATAAAATATATCAGTAAATATATTAATAATAAATAATAAATTAATAATATATTCATTTTTGTGGAATGGTTTTCTTTTCTTTTTGGCTCTGCATGAAGTATTTTATTTTTATATTTTTATTTTATAGGTTATTCTGATTTTATAGGGATTACTGGTCGATGGGGCATCTCAAATGATCAGTTTTAAATTTTATTCTTGTACTCTTTATCCAGTTTTCTAGTCATTAGTGAACTTTTGAAAACCCTAATTGCAAATGTGTACAACCTTTATATTTTCTCTTCAAAAAGGACCCTGTTGGTTATAAACCTTCTTCTTCATATTTTTTTAACTTGGGTATTTTTGTTTGATAGAATTAAATTTTCTGAAGAGTATAAAGAAATCAGCAAGATGATCAAGGATGCTATATGAGATGTCCATTGTGCTTTCAAAGGGGAATAGATTATATGCCTAAATGGATGATTTGTCTTCAGCCCTTTCCTTGTCCTGAGCTTAGCCCTGTCTACACATTGTTATCTATAGCGGTGGATTTTAAAGCTCTGAGCTGTGGTTGGTACAGCCTGCTTAATATATTTGTACATTTAACATTCATTTTTGTACCTTTGAATTCCAGAAGAATTAATTAATACTTCTTAATGCACATTCAGTGACTTCTGACTAAGGCATAGATTTGAACTGATATCCGGGCGAGTTACTTAGCTAGGTCATAAGCTCGGCTGCCTGAAAGCCACATCTCAGCCCCTTCCTGTTGTCGTTTCCTTTCCGTACACACAGTAATTCTTATGAAGTGGTAAAAAGAAAAATCTTGTTTATGGAAAATGGCCAGTCAAGCAGGAGACAACTTTAGTAGAAACTGAAAGGCAATTACATTGTGATGTGAGGACAAGGCATGAGACGTATGACTCTCAAGAAAATGTGATTTGGGAGATAGCCAGAGCCTAGATAAACAGTTCTACATTTATAATTTGGGGATTCACAAAGGTTAGAGGACAGAACCCTTGCGTCGTACCATATATGGGACATGTTCTTTTAAGATAATGCCGTTTCTCTTGCAGTGTCCAAATTCATTATGTTTCGCTTAAAGTATTTCTTGATAGTGGAATAAGTGTTAGAAAAGTATTCCTTGCAATACTGATGTGGACAGATAAGGATGTCTTTACTGTCTAAAGAAGAAAAACTCCCACAAACAAGGACGAGCAAATTGAGAGTACAGTGAATTTGCAGCGCTAAGAATAAATTGCACATCAATGGAGATAAAGGAACTTACTGTGCAACCATGGATCGTTGTGGACTCTGAAATCCTGTGCTCTGGGAAAAGTAACTGATAACAGACAGTAGTCTCCATGGGAAAGTAGTTTGGGTCAGAGCCGCAGTCCTGCATTCTTTCATTGACTCAGAAAACATTTTTCGAGTTCCTGCTATATGCCTGGCATTTTGCTAACTGTGGAAGTGGATCTGAGAAAATAAAATCTCTAAGGCCAGGACATGTGCGGCCTAGAAAGACGGACAGAAATGAAATCGGCTGCGATACACCGAGCGATAGGATTAAGGTCAGAGAAGAGAGAAGTGCCTGCTTCACCTGGGGGTGGGAGGCCTCCGGGAGCTACTGTGAAGGAGACGGACTTGCCTGCTGGCTGCTAGGAAGGAGAGCAGTGGAGGCAGGCGGAAAAGCACGGGCAAAGTTGTGAGCAAGCAAGACACAGTCAGGGAACTGCCAGCAGCGATCTGAAGGAGGTCAAAGGGCACCGAGCAGTGGAATGTGGTAAAAAGTGCCCTTTGGGACTAGGCTGAGCTGGGCTTTGGATTTTAGATGTAAGCATAGCAGCTAAGTGGCCTTGAGCAAATGACTTAACTTTGCTGAGACTCAGTTTTTTCACCTGTAAAATGGGGATGGTCATACCTTCTTCACAGTATAAATTGTAAGGCCTAGAGATCATGTGTGTAATGAAGCATTTATAATACCTACCCCATGATGGGCACACACTGGAACTCTGTTATTAAATATTTAGAGACAGAGGAAATAAGGACTTAACAACACTTTGTTTTACCCAGAGGTAGGAGGTCACCGAACTCAAAGAGAGGCCACCAGGCTCAGAATCCTATAGAACGAGTTCAGTAAAGACTTAACGATGTTGATGTAATTTTCCATTTATACTGACTACACGTTTGACTTTCTTTTATTTTTTTTTTTATTTTTAAACGTTTATTTATTTTTGAGAGTCAGAGAGATAGAGCATGAGTGGGGGGAGGGCAGAGAGAGAGGAAGACACAGAATCCGTAGCAGGCTCCAGGCACAGAGCCCAGTGCAGGCCTTGAACCCACAAACCGTGAGATCATGACCTGAACTGAAGTCCAACTCTCAACTGACTAAACCACCCAGGCGCCCCTACATGTTTGACTTTCTAAGAGAAGGCAGGATTTGGGAGGTTATGAATATTCTTCAAAGATGAGTTCTGCCTTTATCTCTAAATGGTTATTTTCCTTTGCATATATTTGCAGTATCAAAAGGTGTCTGCAAATATGATTCTCCTGGATATAGTGGTGCTTATTTGAAATTTGAGACTATCTATATGAATTACCTCTTTTCTACATTCTGTTTTGTATGTGACTTTAGTTTTTAACTTCTGGCTTCTCACTAAGGAAAGGCAATCTGTGTGACCCAAAATTCTGTTGTGCATTAAAATTGTTCTCTTGGCAAATGTACAAAAATCCAATTAGTTTCCAAAGGACAAATTGTCTTTGGGGACTCAAGTGATCTAAACTTCGTGACCGAGTCTGGAAGAAAATAGTACTCTAGGATTTTTTTGAACACAGGCTACGTACTGTGTGAAGCAAGTTCTCATGTAAATTAATTCCGTTTACTTTTCTAGCTGTTATATTTGTGAGGATCTGTTTACTTCTTTGGAGATTCCAAGCATTCCTAAAAGCATAAGATAATCTTTTTTGGGGGGGAGGAGTGTTAAAGTCATTAAAAAAGTATAATAATTAACAATCATATTTACTCAATTTCTTGGATTGTTATAGGGGTCTGCCAACTTGTAAATAAGATGGAGGAGAATACTGGCCAGGTTAAGCCTTTCAACCGAAATGATGAACAGTTTCTGGAGGCTTTTGTCATCTTCTGTGGCTTGGGGATCCGGAACACGCAGATGTACGAAGCGGTGGAGAGAGCCATGGCCAAGCAGATGGTCACCCTGGAGGTGGGCTGGCGCCTGCGTTCTCTCGGGCTCGGCGGCCACGCTCGGCTTCTGCCTTTCCCGCCAAAACTCGTGGGGTCTGTGTGTGACATCACCATCTCCTCACGAGAATCAGACTGACTCCTTAGTTCTTCATGTAAGCAGCTGAGGAAACGGAGACCCAGAATAGTTTAGAAAGTTGTCAAAGGTCCTGTGACCAAAGCAAAACTCAGGCTGTTCGTCCCTTCACTGACCTGAAGGATGCGTTCACACAGATGTCTGCTGCCAGCGCAGCCTGTCTGTCCCGGCCCCAGGGCCTGAGCCTCCCCGTCTCCGGGTGAGCAGTTGTGCTCACACATTTTAGAGACAAAAATAGAAGCCCTAAGCACTCAGAGAATCAGAAACAAGGGAAAGGGAAACTCTTTCAGATTACAGATGTGTGAATCCCAATTCTGAAAATCCTGGTAAGTCTTGGGTAGAGGCTGGGAATCTACATTAGTCCAGAGCTTCCCACAGGTGATTCTGAATGTGCAGGCAGCCGGTGACCCACCGGCCTGCAACACTGACCTCCTGAGGGCTCTGTCCCGAGGAGGACTGCCCTGCCCAAGTGGGGCCAGCCCTTTCCAGATGTATTTTGCTAACTGCCTGAAAATGTTCACTTTGCATAACCCAGAAATGTCTTACATCATAGACCCAGTTTAGGGAAATAGACTTCAAACGGACAAACATCTCTACTTATTCATACACTGGTGGGAAATATGTTTGAATGTTTGCTTACTCCTATGTAGTTGAGATCAGTGGGAATCCGTGTTTAGAAATTTTAACTTTTCCTCCAACCCTCTAATAAATGCACAACCTAAATAGCTAGAAAGATATATAAGTAAAAATTGACTAATAACCAAGATGGTATACTTTCCTTTCTAAGATGAATATATAACACGAATAGTTTTGCCGTGGTATTATACAAGAGACCTTGGATTATAAGCCAGTGGAAATCTTTTTCAAATACACACACGTATGTATGTATGCATATAAATATATACACACAGATATATGTGTGTGTATATGCACACATATACCTCAAGTTACATCTGTAGACATACATATATGAACATATAGCTCCACACATATATACATACGTATGTGTACATGTGTGTATATACATATATTTTTAATCAAATTTTTTATAGTTACCTTGGTTTTGCACTGAATTGAATCTAAGCCAGCTATCAATTAGAAACTATCTCTTCTTGAAAAATGCTTTATGATGGAACATTGCAAACGTATACAGAAGTAGAGAGAAGAGCTTAGTGAGTGCCCGTGTACTCGTTAGCCATCGTTAATAATTATTGACCCCAGCCAGTGTCATTCCATTTATACACTTGCTCACTGCTCTGCACTCTTCTTCCACTTTAATCCATTGATTACTATGAAGCAAATCCCAGACGTTGTATAATTTTGTTCAAAATCTTTTGAGTATTTTCCTGATTGGGATTTATTTCCATTTTTACACGATAGTTTTACTTTATGTTTAGTTAAATATATGAGTAATTAGGCTTTTATTTAGTCTAAATATTTATTTTACTTCAATTCACTATGGGAAGACCTATCCATGCTCACAAGTTTAACCTTGAAAAAGATTCTCCTTTCCTTACAAGGCGTTGGATAAAAGCTAGGGACGCAAATCCCTCAGGTTTTCTAAGGACAGTGAATTATTTAGACCTGGAAGCCAGGGTCAGTATAATGACAACAAAACAACAACAACAACAGCAGCTAACCTTTGTCAGATGCTGACTCTGTGTTGATGCTCACGCGTACAGACATACCGCATTTATTGTGCTTTGTTTTATCACCTGTCATAGATACTGCACTTTTTACAAATTGATGGTTTGTGGCAACCCTATGTTGAGCAAGCCTGTTAGCATCATTTTGCCAACAGCATTTGCTCACTTTGTGTCTCTGTGTCACATTTTGGTAATTCTTACAATATTTTAAGCTTTTTAATTATTATTATTTTTGTTATGCAGACCTGTGATCAGTCATTAGGACCTGTTGAAAACTCAGGTGATGGGTTCCATTTTTGTAGCAACAAAGTGTTTTTGAAATAAGGTGTCATATATATTTTTTTTAGAAACAATGCTATTACACACTTAACAGACTACAGCATAGTGTCAACATGACTTTTATGTACACTGGGAAACCAAAAAATTCATTTGACTCCCTTTATTACAATATTGGCTTTATTGCAGTAGTCTGGAAATAAACCCATAATATCTCTGAGGTATGTCTGTATTAACAAAATTAATCATTACAACCCTATGAGTAAGGCATTATTATTATCTCCAGTGTGACAAAATATACCTTTTAAAACTTAGAATGGTATGTTATTCCTGTATCCAGTTAGGTCTGAAAATGGCTTACCTTTTTATCACAAGTCCTGCTAACATCTTTGGGGTTTTTAGTAAATCTATGTTGTCTATGTCAAAGATGAACTTTAAAAAATATTTTTTTAAATATGGCAGATGTTTTAAATATGACCACTACCCTTATCCAAAAAACTATCTAAAATATTATCCTAGGGGCGCCTGGGTGGCTCAGTCAGTTAAGTAACCTACTTCAGCTCAGGTCATGATCTCACGATTTGTGGGTTCCAGCCCTGCATCAGGCTCTGTGCTGACAGCTCAGAGCCTGGAGCCTGTTTCTGATTCTGTGCTGTGTCTCCCTCTCTCTCTGACCCTCCCCTGCTCACACTTTGTGTGTCTCTCTCTTTCTCAAAAAAAAAAAATTAAAATATTATCCTATTACTTTGAAGTTATTACTTTTGAATATGGGAATTAATAATTCTTATGTTAAGTGATAAGAAAATAGTAACTCTACTAGGGTAAGAGAAAGTGTATTAGGTTAGGCGTTGAAAGCAGGGTCCCAGGCCCCTTGGTCCCCTCACTGAGTGCCTCACGCCCTCAGATTTCACTGGATGGATTTATGAGGCAGTGCTGCCTGACTTGATCTGTGTGGCAATATGTTCTAGCCATGCCATTTTTCTTTATAAAATTCTAGAGTAGTTGCAGTCTTCCTCTGAGAGCCACTTCTAGACTACTTGCTTTCCAAATACCAATGTTAAAATGTCACTTAATGCGAAAGATTTTTTCATAATTCTGTACACAAGTAAAAATAACTGAAGTCAGCATTATTTTTTAAAAAGCAGTGCCAAAAGAAAAAAGCACAAAATCAATTTCCTGCCAACTCTGATCCAGGAGCATGGCTTATAAATAATCTGTTCCTTATATCAACAGCGTCAAAATAAAAGTGACAAGACTGTCTCTGAACACACAGAGTATAACTTTTTGTCTTCTGAAATAAGCAATTGAGTCAGAGTCTGGGATTGTTCTCTCTGTTGAGAAAACGGCAACCAAGGTTTGACATTCTGAGGTGTCTAGTGATCTCTCCAGGAAGTTTTAGCAGAATCCCGAGCTTGAGACTGTAGTCTGCATTCAGCAGTTCTCTCTTGGATAACCTGTCTTCCTTTGTTTCTCACCCTGTAGGTTCTGTCATATCATGCTTCAGCAGCAGAGGAGGAAACGAGAGAGCTCCAATCCTTAGCGGTAATTCTTTCTTTGTAAAAGTGACTGACTGCAGACATTTAGTTAATGCATAAACATGCTTCTCTTAGGATAACTACTTCCAATGCAATGATCCCATTTTTTTAATTTTATTATTATTATTAAATTTTCATTTATTTTGAGAGAGAAACAGAGAGTGAGCAGGAAAATAGCAGAGAGAGGGAGAAAGAGAATCCAAACCAGGCTCTGCCACCATCAACGTGGAGCCTAATGCAGGGCTCAAACCCTTGAACTGTGAGATCATGACCTGAGCTGAAACCAAGAGTCGGGCATTTAACTGACTGAGCCACCCACACATCCCAGCAATGGTCTCATTTAATTAATTGTAAATATTTAGATGGACATTTATAAAAATATTTAATCAGTTCTACTTTCTTGTGGGGCTAAAGAGTCACTGATGATACAAAACAAAAGATAACATAGTGCATTATATGATTCTGATTTCTTTTTTCAATAATGTACATCTTTCATAGGCCAAAACTAAAGTTACTTTTCATTTCCTGGGGGAAATGTGAACACGTGACAGACTGCGAAGTGGTTGTTTGGTTAGGGTAATGACAACAAAGATTTTAGAGTTTGTAATCAATAATCTGCTCTGCATTATTGAGAATTGAGAGTGCTTTTAATGTCTGACCACATGGCTTAAGGAATGGTATTTGAAATGGGGTTCAAATCAGGTCAGTTCCTGAAGTGTCATTACATTGTTATTTAGTATGCTATGAGGAAAAAAGCACACAGATATGTAAGTAGAATGTTAAATGTTCTCGGTCTTGGTTGAGATTAATGAAAATTTGAGGCACTTACACATTTACAGCAAAGGCTGGCCTTCGGAGTTGAAATTTACTTGAGACAACACGGGTACGGTCTATGTGAGATGTGACGAGAGTCTGTAGAGAATGAGAAGGGTGTGAACGTGTCACTGAGATTCTTTTTCATTGTCATCGTCATCACAGCTGGCCAAATGCCAACCCTCTGTGGCCTTGCCTACATTTTCTATGTAAACTGCACAGCTGTGTTAGGAGGCCACGCTGAAGCTAGAGAAGTCAGGTGACTTGCTCAAGGTCACACTGGCAGAAAGTGGAGAGATCAGGATACACACTCACACAGTCTGGTTCCAGAGCCCATGCATCCTGGGCCGTCTGTTATGAGCTGTTAGGGACAGAGAAGAGTAAAGATGATTGAAATGTTTTGACCTCCATAATTAAAATGATGGTGGTGCCATGAATGAACAAAAGTGGAAATATTAAGAAGGCAAACTTGGCTTGACTTAGAGCATGGTAAGTGTGAGGCGCTGCTGGAACAGCCAAATGGGCATCTTCAGTAATCAGGACAGGCAGGACTGGAGTGGGCAGGGGCTGAGCCAGAGGTGGCGATTTGCAGGTCCCGCCTTGCAATTTGGGGCATTCCTGTGGGGTAGAGTGGTTGGGAGAGGGGCCTAGAAGACCGAAGGCCGAGCTTCTGGGAATCTGGGTTCCTGTGGAAGGAGTGGGAAAAGAATCCGGCTGAGGTAGAGATGTGGTCGTTTAACAGGGAGGAGGATTTAGGATGCGGCAGTGGTGCCAAAGGCCAAAGTTTGAAAAAAGCAGGAGGTCCCATCGGTTATAGAAGGTTGAGAAATAGGACTGAGGAAGGCTGCTGTACTCTGCAATCATGTGATTGTTCAGACAGCAGCTTTCAGAGTAAAACTGCAAGAGTTAAGACTAAATGGTGACAAAATGAAGGAAACAAATACAGACTGGTTTTAAAAGATACGTTTTGTGTAAAAGAAGGGGTGGAGAAGTAGTTATGCAAAGTGCTGGCTGAAGTTTTTGTTTCGGTTTGCTTTGTGCTGTGTGGCAAGGCTTGCTCACAAGCAAGAGAACCAGTTTGCTCCTGGACAGAGGGTGAAGGTAGGGCGATGAGGGGGTGCAAGACAGGGAAGAGACCTGGTCCTTGGAGCAGCCTAGGCATTGAGCGAGACAAGAGGGAAGCGATGATAGTAATAATAATGAGAATACTACATTTATTGAGCACTTACCTTATACCCGGCATGTTTGAAGTTCCTTGTGTGTCCACAGCAACCCCAGCAGGTTGGTACGGTTAGCATGTGGAAGTTGAGCAATTTGAGATTGACAGGCTTTAGGTTGTCCTACTCAGGATCTCACGGGTCGTAAGTGATGGTGCAGGTGCTAACTCCAAGCAGCCCAGGTCCAGAGCCCACACTCCCCTGCATGGCTCTGGAGAGATAATGAGCTGGAAGAGAAGGAAGGATGAGGACTTACAGATGTTCTTAATTAAATCAGTGACTAGACAGCAGAATCATTTGCCAAGATCAGTTTAAACAACTTGGGATGTTCACCTGCAAGGTTAAGCTTCTTTTGGGTTGGCCTCATTCGGGATGGGCTTTCTTTATTTTGTTCATGATGGTATTTGAAAAAAATGAACAGTTTTTCAATTATTTACACTAGGTTTATAGGTTTTAAATATCTTTCACATCAGGCTTAATTGGCCTTTGGTCTAATCCTCCCAGAATGATGAAGTTTTGAACTAAATGCATTACTGTGAGTTGGAAATTATCACTTGGAAAGATACATCTTGACGTGCTTGAGGGCACTGTGGGAGTATTAAATCAGTTCTAAAATGAGGGCAAGGTTACCCTCTGCCACGTGTTGTTTTAGATAAATAAAAAGTAGCAAATAGAGCAATTTCTAAAGATAATGCTTAAAAAATCACTAGGATATTAAACTTTGCCTTTCACCTTGAAAATACCAATCTTTCAGAAAAAAATCTGCAAATTATTTTCTCAGTGATTTTTATAATTTTAGCAAGAGAAAAACACTTTGGAATAACTGAAAATTGCTATATTGCAGTATTGTTCAAAACCATCTGTTGTTTCACTTGGAAAATAGATTTCTGGCAGCTGCATTGAGAAATTTAGGGTCACACCACTTGTAGGTCAACTAATTTATTTAAATTGGTTGAAATTCAACAACTGAATTCAATACTGCTTTTCCATCAACCTCATAAAAATTCCTCTACAGCCCCTACTGCACAGGTGTCTGCATCGTCCAGCCGCGACCAGCGTTGCTGTCTTTGTCGTGTATCTGATTCTTTATCTCAATTTAAGACCTAAAATAAATTGAAAAGCTGCCTCATGTTTTCTTCACTTTTACTTTTACAAATTAGTTCTGGAGAGAATTAAATAATGTATTCAGGCATACTAAATAATTATGCCTGTTTTTTTTTAAAGTTCTCTAATTATAACAAAAGTATAACAAAATTGATAGGAAACTCAAAATCCTTATTTTCCCTCCTTGTTTTAAAGTAAAACTAAAGTAGTTTTTAATCTAATTTCTCTTGCCTTAAAATCAGGTATAGCAGAAATAGGGCCTTAAAGTAAGCATTTTGCCATATGCCTTTAATGATCCTTAGTCACAAGTTGTTGAGATAAAAATAAATGGACCCCAGGTACCTTGCAGTGGTTATTAGAAAATTATTAGTGAAGACATCAGAATGAAATCAGTGTTTATGACCAGTTAACTGAATATTTGGTCGATTGGTTACACTTTCTGCTTTCCTCTTTTGTTAGAAGAGCAGTAAATAAATATGTATTCGAGTTTAGTTTTTTGAAATATGCTTCTCAGTTGTCGTGGAGTCAGTGCTTATTCAGTTCAGTCTTCACAGCTTCTGCTTTATGGCAGGGTCTGTAATCATATGGAATGTATCTAAAAGCAAACTCAGACCCTTTTGTGATCCTCAAAGGTTTTCTGCATCAAAATAGTGGGAGAGGGAGAAGCTAACCTCTGAGGCAGGATTTCCTAGAGCAGAATTTACTTCATCTTGACCTTATTCTTTCAGAGCCAGAAACTTGACATGAACTTTTTCGATCAGGTGTGTGTTCCTGCTGCGGTGACAGCAGCAAAGGGGAGAAACATGTGCCTGACTCAAATCCCCGATGCCCAAGGCAATAGTGGGGTATAGATCTAATTTCTTGTATCAAGATGATCATCACATTCCTCCACTTTGGGGGAAAATCTATATATGGATAATCAAGTTATCAATAGAAAATTTTGAGCCAATAATAACAAAGAAGATATTATGATTTTGATAACCAGTGTCACTGAACTGAAGTAACCTCTGGTATCCGTGAGGCACCCTCTTCCTCAAACAGTGCTACAATTACCCTGAAACCATCTGGGTCCCTTGGGCTTCCTTTACACCATCAGTTGGATACATCCAGTGTTATAGAGGTCTATAACATTAACTGGGCTGTATCTTTTCCACATTGGCAAGACTTAGTAGATTCTGTTTGAGTCTTCCTGCTTTCCTTTGGCAAGCTAATCTTATCTTTGCTGCTTTGATTTTACTAGTAGATTACTTCCAATAGTAATCTTAGCTCCAGAGGATATTGGCACCATTTCTGAGCTTCTTATATACTAACTAGCTGTTAGCCAGATCTCTGTTTATCATTCCTAACTTAGTTGTAAATTTGCCCTGAGAGTTTTACTTATATGTATATATTATCAGAATCTTGGCATTACCATGTGTCATCTTTACATGGTTTTGAAAACTGGTATGCTCATTCATTTTTATATTCTGTGCCTCTTTGCCATTAAGATTAAAAAGATCACATTTAGGGGCACCTGGGTGGCTCAGTCAGTTGAGTGTCCAACTTTGGCTCAGGTATGATCTTAGAGTTCGTGAGTTCGAACCCTGCATCGGATTCTCTCCTCTCTGCAGAGCCTGCTTTGGATCCTCTGCCTCCCAGTCCCTCTGTCCCTCCCAAGCTCATGCTCTCTCTCTCTCTCTCTCTCTCTCTCTCTCAAAAGTAAATAAAAATATTTAAAACTAACTAACTAAATAAATAAAATGTCACATTTATATAATGTCAGGAAGACGGAAAAATCATAAAACATGTTGATATAGTTATTGAGGAAAATATGCTGCTCCAGCCCTGCTGTGCGTTATTCACTTATTCTCTGTAAGACTTGGTTCCACATACTAAGTTGAATATTTACTGCCCTTTGTATAAGTAAGATTTCTTTCTCATAAGTATTTGGATTTACTTCCCTCTTAGAGAAAGATAAATTCTAACAGGCTTGTAAGTGGTGTGGCTTTTTTCTTTAAAAACATGTTTTCCGTGCATGTGAAAGGTAGACAAGAGAGACATTAGCCTTGTGTGAAGTATAATGTGAAGGCTGTCAAACTGTCTTTATTCAAAGGCCCGGAACCAAATTGCTCTGCATAAATTGGTGCCCCAGTGGGTGGGGTAGTGATCAGGGGCTGATCGGGAGAGCTTAAGACACCTAACTAAGGTCCTTCCTCGTAGCTACCAGTGAACTCACCAATATCTTACATTCATTTTATGCCTGAAAATAGTTTTCTTCAATAATGGATCGTTGAGGGAAACCTCTTTTCCTCCTAACATTTATAATGAATAAACATCAGGAGTAATGTTAACAAAATGCCTCTATAAAACACCGAAGCTAATTGGAAGAATTTGACATTTTATGGATGGCCAAGTTCAGTATCTGCTCTTCTTTTCAAATTTATTTTAAGAAATAACTTTCTGAATAAGGAGCCTTGTCATAACAGTTGGCAATTAGGAGTTGTTTTTGTAATTTTTATTATAGCTCTTGCGATTTGGTACTTCAGACCTAAGGCAGGTGGAATGCCTTTGATAGCAGTGTGACCTTTTTTGTATAAAGATTATACAGTTGAGCAAATTGTGCAGCCAAGTGGCCACATGTCTTTATTTTCCTCTGAGGTGACCAGAGACTTTGCCACAGGCTAAATATAAACCTTTTTCATGAGGCATCCACCCAAAATAAGAAACTCAATAATTTTTAAATGATCCTTACCCAAGTATATTATTTTCCACAGATACATGATTTTCGGGTTTCAAGGAGACTATGCACTTTACAAATAGATTATTCCCTATAAAGTTTTATTTCTCTTTTAAGTAAACTAAGAGGCACCCGCCCTCTACACTTGTGTAAAGGCCTTCATAATAAGAAATAGTTGAATTTTTAGAAAAAAGGTTGTTTGTCTTCTATTAAGCACTGATAAAACTCAGGATAGATTCTCTTTGACTTTAGAAAAAGAGGTGACTATATTAAGGTTCTCCAGAGAAACAGAATCAGTAGGAGAGAGATTTATTCCGAAGAATTGGCCCAACCAGCTTTGGGGGCTGAGAAATCTAGCAGTCTGTTGTCTGCAAGGATGGAGGCCCAGGAAAACCAGTGGGATCATTCAGTTTGAGTCTAAAGGCCTGAGGACAGAGGAGCTGCTGGTTGAAATCCAAGTCCAAAGGCCTGAGAAGATGAGATGAGATGTCCCAGGTTCTTCCTTCCTCCACCTCTGGTTCTATTTAGGCCCTGGAGGGACGCATGTTGTCCGCCCACACTGAAGAGGGAAGTCTGCTGAGCCCACTGATTCAGTGCTAATCTCATCTGGAGATACTTTCACAGACATATGCCAAAATAGTGTTTAATTTGAGCACCTTCTGTCTAGTCAAGTGAGATGCAAAATTAACCATCACCAGTGACGAAAAAAAGCAGTTCAGTGTGTACCTTCATTATCTATCATTGTGTTGTTAAGGATCGTGTACAAACTACTAACATACTTGTGTCATTGCACTTTAAAAACTCTGTATTTCAGTTATGTATGTGCCTGTCCTCTCCATCAGGCTGTTAGTTCTTAAGTTATCATCATCATCATCATCATCATCATAGCTACCATCTAGTGACTGAACCTGCTAAAAAAGAACCTGGTTTACATATCTTGTTAAGTGATTGAGTGCATGAATCAGTTGGTAGATTCTGGAAAAATCTAGAGTTTTAGAGAGCCTATAAACTAGCATGAATCTAGCATGAAATAATGCAACCCAAGCTCCTTCAGTATTCAACAAGACTTTGCACTTTTTTTTTAATCTTTAATTTTGAAAGAGATAAGAGACAGAGCGTGAGCAGGGGAGGGGCAGCGAGAGAGGGAGACACAGAATCCAAAGCAGGCTCCAGGCTCCGAGCTGTCAGCACAGAGCCCGAAGCAGGGCTCAAACCCAAGAACCGCGAGACCATGAGCTGAGCCAGAGTCAGTCGCTTTACTGACTGCGCGACCCAGGGGCCCCAGCTTTCTTTTTTCTTAAAATGATTATGAAGCTAGAAATAACTTAATAGTTGACGCAGCATAGGTCTAGAGAGAAACCAGGTTCAACTTCCAGCTCCATGATCTCAGGCAAATCTGTGACTTCTCTGTGTCTCAGTTTCTTTATCTACAAAAAGAGAACAATAGAAGAATTTACCCTGCAGCATTGTAGTGACTGGAGTTCCTGGTACCTATGTTCCCAGGAAGTATTAGTTATCGTTAGTAGTGGTAACAGTGGGAGGAAAATCAGTTCTCAATCTAGTAGTAGCAGCATCAAGATCTTGACGTACCTTATCACGTTCCAAGTCTTTTTGCCTGAGCCATTCTAATGCTGTGCACTTCAATGAAGTATACACTCATTTTTGTCTAAGTGTCACAGGTAGGTGGAATACCTGGAAGAAAAAATCTCCATGTGTTGTAAGAACAAGTGTAAACCTTTGTTTATAAAGTATAACTGGTTCTCTACTCCAGGGCATTAATCTAGAATTGACCATTTTAAGTAGCTTCTTGCCAGAGTTGCTAAAAAGTAGATTTTGGTCATGACTTTCCCATCATGAGTTTCCAGTGTTCTTGGAAGTGAATGAATCAGACCTTAAAGAGACTTAAGACAAGCTGAAGCTGAATTTTTAAAAATTATAGTAATGAAATACTTATTGCTCAGATGAAAAGAATCCGACTGTATTTAAAATTTTTAAAGCAAATAGAATTGATAACTGAACTATAAGGTAAGAAAACATATTCTATAATATATCAGTTGTTTCTGACAGCATGGTTCATTATTAAGATTAACATTTGTATTATAATTCTTTGCCAAATTAAATTAAATTAAATATTATGGAGAACTGGTTAGGTGCTTGATCACAAAATGATTTTCATTTACACATTTATATTTACCTACTACTCTATGTGGGCTCTACATTACAATAAATAAGTCTCTACCCTCTTAGTACTTGAATAGTGAAGGACTATATGTATAACATATTTATATAATATTATATGATTATAATCAGAAAAAAACACTAACTAAAGTGTAGGACATTGTGAAATTATATAATATAGAGACATTCTAGAATGTCTAGAATAGTCTAAAGTATGTGTAGTTATTCACATAAGAGATGTAGCAAGCCTGTGATTTCATACTACACTGTGAATCAGCAACCTGCAGGGTCAGATTGAATCTCAGTTTTGGCTACATTAATGCTTCAAGAAATAGAATGTTTGGATTTTCAGTCAAGATCCAGAGCTCACTGCCTCCCATGGACACCCCAAAACTACAGCTACATATAAAACAACTATCAAGGCGCCTGGGTGACTCGGTTGGTTAATTAAGCATCCGACTTTGGCTCAGGTCATGATCTCACAGTTTGTGAGTTCAAGCACCACATCGGACTCTGCTGTCAGCTCAGAGCCTGGAGCTTGCTTTGGAATCTGAGACTCCCTCTCTTTCTCTCTGCCCTTATCCAACCCACAGTCTGTCTCTCTTTGTCTCTCAAAAAATAAATAAATGTTTTAAAAAATTTTTGTTGTTTAAAAACAACTACCTCTGAGAACAACTTGAAGACTAGCAGAACTGATTTTCCACAACTAAGGATATAAAGAAAAAGTCGCATTAAGACAACCAGGAGAATCAGAGAGGCAGAGACTGTCTACTCAACTCAGGACCCACACCTCCTCAGCATGGCAACCCACAAATGGGAGGGTGTCACGACTGCAAAGGCCCTCTCTGAGGAGCACTCACACTGGGTTTTCAGGTCCAGGAAACCTGCACTGGGCAGATGAGCTCCCATAACTCTGGCTTTGAAAACCAGTGAGGCTTAAGTCCAGGGGAGCGGGGGACGGCGGGAAATCAAGACTCCATTCTTAACAGGCGTGTGCACAATCTCACTTGCTCTGAGTCCCAGAGCAGAGGCAACCGTTTGAAAAGTACCTGTGTTACATGTTAATGAGATTCGTTGACTAATTTAATTGACTAAATTTAGGGCACAGAACTACTTTGGGGATCTGTTGGAACTTTCTGCAGAGACAGAAGTACTGGGGGATGCTATTTTTTACTCCCCTTCTACCTAGCTACCTAGCAGGTGCCATTTCTGACACTCCATCTACAGTGCTAGCACTGCTTGCCCTGCCCTGGCATTGCCCTGCGAATTGCCTCACCCCCCAGGTGGCTGTCTGCCCCACCACACCTGATGGATGGCCTTGGTGATGGTGGCACTGCTCCCAAGTAACCTCACCCCACCACGTACAGTGACTGGCCCTCCACCCTGCCACACCCAGAGGGTGGGGTTGGCTGAGATGAGTACCCAGGAGAGTTTCCACTACAGGGCCCCACAGGACACCTTCTACATAAAGTCACTCCTTTGAGACAAGGACACATAACCGATCTGCTTAATACATAGAAGCGAACACACAGAGCTGGGAGGCAAAATGAAGAGACAGAAGAATGTGTTCCAAATGAAAGAACAAGACAAAACTTCAGAGAAGACATAAACAATCTACCAGATAAAGAGTTCAAAGAAATGGTCATAATGATGCTTATTGATCGTGGGAGAAGAGTGATTGAGTACAATGAGAACTTCTCACAAAACGAAAATACAAAAGAAGCCTATCAGCTGAAGAATACAATAACTGAAATGAAAAACTAGAGAGAATCAACAGCAGATGCAGAAGTACAGATTCTCTAAGATTAAGATGGGGGTAGGTGGAACTCACCCGATGAGAACAAAAATAAAAAGAGATTTTTAAAAGTGAAGAGAATTTAAGGGGCAACATTAAGCATAATAATACTCATATTATAGGGGTTCCAGAAGGAGAAGATAGAGAGAGAAAGGGACAGAAAACCTGTTTGAAGAAATAATGCCCTAAAACTTTTTTAACCTGGTAAAGGGAAAAAAAATCCAACTCCAGAAATCACAGAAAGCCTCAAAATGATGAACCCAAAAATACCCACACACAGACACATAATCAAGATGTCAGAAGTTAAAGATAATCTTAAAAGCAGCAAGAGAAAAACAAGTTACATACAAGGGAGCCCCTATAAAATTACCAGCTGATATTTCAGCAGAAACTTTATTTCAGCAAAAAAGGAGAGGTATGATATATTCAAACTACTGAAAGGAAAACAACAACAATAACAAGAATATTCTACCTGGCAGCGGTATCATTCAACATTGAAGGAGAGATAAGGAGTTTCTCCAATAAGCCAAATCTAAAGGAGTTTGACACCACTAAACTGGCCTTATAAGAAATGTTAAAGATACTTCATTAAATGGAAAAGGAAAGGCCATAATTAGCAATAAGAAAATTATTAAAGAAAAAATCTCACTGGTGTAGGTAAAGATATAGTAAAAGTACACATATAACTATTATGGAGGTTAAAAAAGACAAAATTAATAAAATTTTCTATATCTACAATAATTATTCAAAGGATACACAAAATATATGTAAAATATGATGTCAAAAATATGTTGGGGAGAGTAAAAATCTCATGCTTTAGAATGTGCTCAAACTTTGACCATCAACTTATATAGACTAGTGTATACCAAGATGTTATATATGAACCTTATGGCAACCACAAATGAAATGCCTATAATAGATACACAAAATATTGAGTATAAGGAATAAAAACATAACCCTAAAGAAAGCACCAAATCATAAGGGAAGAAAGCAAGAGAAAAAGGAACAGAGAACTACAAAAACAACCAAAAAACAATCAACAAAATGGCAGTAAGTACATATCTACATACCTATCAATAATTAAATGTAAATAGACTAAATGCTCCAATCAAAAAATATAGGGTGGCTGAATGGATTTAAAAAAAATACTTATACATTATCTTCAAGAGAGTCACTTGAGATCTAAAAAGGCACATAGGGGTGCCTGGATGGCTCAGTCAGTTGAGCATCCAACTCTTCATTTCAGCTCAGTTCATCATCCCAGGGTCGTGAGATCGAGCCCCATATTAGGCTCTATGCTAAGCATAGAGCCTGCTTAAGATTCTCTCTGTCCCTCCCTCTGTCTCTCTCTCTCTCTCTCTCTAAAAAAATAGACACACACAGACTGAAAATGAAGGGATGGAAAAAGATATTTCATGCAGATAAAAGCTGTAAAAGGAAAATAGACTTTAAAACAAAGATTGTAACAAGAGAAAAAGTATGACATAATGATTAAGGAATCACTTCAACAAGAGGATATGACATTTGTAAATATCTATGCATCCAACATAAAGGCAGCTTACTACATAAAACAAATATTATCAGTCATAAAAGGAGAAATGGGCAGCAATACAACAATAATGAGAGATTTTAACACCCATGACATCAATGGATAGGTCATACAGACAGAAAGTAAGGTAACATTGGTTCTTAAATGACAACATTAGACAAAATGGACTTAAATATATACAGAGCATTCCATACAAAAACAGCAGAATGCACATTCTTTTCTGTTGCACATGGAACATTTTCCAGGATAGATTCCATGTCAGAATAAAACTATGTCTCAATAAATGTAACAAGCAAATATATCAAGCATCTTTTCCAGCCACAACAGTATGGAACTCGTCATTAACTGCAAGAAGAAAAGTGGAAAAGACACAAACACGTGGAGGCTAAACAATATGCTACTAAACAACCAATGGATCAATGAACAAATCATAGAGGAAATAAAAAAAATTCCTAAAGACAAGTGAAAGTGGAAACACAACATTTCAAAATCTATGGGACATAACAAAAGCAATCTATGAGCAAAGTTTAAAGCATTCAGGCCTACCTCAGGAGGCAAGAAAAAGTTCAAAAAACAATCTAACTTTATGCCTAAAGGAACTAGGAAAAGAACAAACAAAGCCCAAACTTGGTAGAAAGAAGGAAATAATAAAGATCAGAGTGGAACCAAATGAAAAAGACTAAAATTCCAGTAGAAAACATAAATGAAACTAAGGACTCATTCGTTGAAAAGATAAACAAAATAGATAAACCTGTAGCTATACTCATCATGAAAAAAAGACAAAGGCTCAAATAAAATTAGAAATGAAAGAGAAATTACAACAGGTGGCACAGAAATACAAAGGATCTTAAGAGACTACTATGAACACTTATATGTCAAGCAATATGACAACCTAGAAAAATGTGTAAGTTGTTAGAAATATAGCAATCTTCTAAGAATCAATGACAAAGAAATAGGAGATCTGAACAGACCAATTCCCAGTGATGAAATATAGTCAGAAATTTAAAAAACTTACAACAAATGAAAGTCAAGACCAGATGTCTTCACAAATGACTTCTACCAAATACTTAAAAGTTAATAGCTATTCTTCTCAAATTATTACCAAAAAATAAAAAAAAAATGAGGACAAGGGACTCTTTCTAAACTCATTCTTTCTGACCAGCATTATCATGATACCCAAACCAGGCAAAGATACCACATAAAAAAAAAAGAATTACAGGCCAATATTCCTTATGAACAAATGCAAAAATGCTCAACAAATACTAGCAACCCAAATTCAACAATACATTAAAAGGATCATATACCATGACCAAGTGTGATTATTCCAGGGATGCAAGGATGGTTCAATATCTGCAAGTCAACCAGTGTGATACACCACATTAACAAAGTAAATGGTAAAAATGCTATGATCATTTCAATAGATGAAAAAAAATATGACAAAATGTAACACCCAATTATAATAAAAACACTCAACAAAGCGAGTATAGCAGGAACATACCTCAACATAATAAAGGCTATATATAACAAACCCAGAGCAAAGATCACACTTAATATGGAAAAGCTGAAAAATTGTTCTCTAAAATCAGGAATAAACATAGTATTCTAAGTCCAAGTCACAGCAATCAAAATTGGAAAGGAAGAAGTAAAACTCACTATTTGCTGATGACATGATACTCCATATAGAAAAGTCTAAAAACTCCATCAAAAAACTGTTAGAACTAATGAATGAATTCAGTAAGTCATAGGATACAAAATTAACATATAGAAATCTGTGACATTTCTATACATTAATAACTACTAGAAAGAGAAATTAACAAAACAATCCCATTTACAATTACATCAAAAAGAATAAATACCTAGGAATAAATTTAACCAAGGAGGTAAAAGACTTGTTTTCTGAAAACTGTAACACACTGATGAAAGAAAGTGAGGACACAAATAAATGGAAGGATCTACCTGTGCTTATAGATTAGAAGAATTAACATTGTTAGAATGTCTATACTACCCAAAGCAATTTATAGATTCAGTGCATTCCTTAGCAAAAGACCAATGGCATTTTTTAATAAATTCTAATTTTCTGAAGCACAAATCTTTTTTTTTAATTTTTTTAATGTTTTTTTATTTATTTTTGAGATACAGAGAGAGCGCAAGCAGGGGAGGGTCAGAGAGCAAGGGAAATACAGAATCCGAAGCAGGCTCCAGGCTCTGAGCTAGCTCTTAGCACAGAGCCTGACGTGGGGCTCAAACCCACCATGAGATCATGACCTGAGCCGAAGCCAGACGCTTAACCAACTGAGCCACCCAGCCGCCCCACCGATGGCATTTTTAAAAGTTTATTTATTTTGAGAGAGAGAGCAGGGGAAGGGAAGAGAGAGAGAATCCCAAACAGGCTCTGCACTGTCCCACAGAGCCTAATGTGGGGCTCAAACTCACAAACTGTGAGATCATGACACGAGCCGAAAACAAGAGTCGGACGCTTAACTGACTGAGCCACCCAGGCACCTCCAATGGCATTTTTCATAGAATTTGAACAACTAATTCTAAAATTTGCACAGGACCACAAAAGCCTCAAATAACCAAAGCAACCTTGAGAAGGAAGGGCAAAGCTGGAGGAATCATGTTTGCTGTTTTCAAACTATACTACAAAGCTGAGTAATCAAAACAGTTTAGTACTGGCACAAAAACAGACACATAACAACTGAATAGAGAGTCCAGAAATCTGTGGTCAGAAGTTTGAGGTCAGGAGGTCAATCAATATATTGACCTATGGTTAATTAATCTTCAACAAAGAAGGTAAGAATATACAATGGTTAAAAGACAGTCTCTTCAGTAAATGGTGTTGAGGAAACTGAACAGCGACCTGCAAAAGAATGAAACTGGACCACTTTCTTACACCATGTAGAAAAATAAACTCAAAATGGATTAAAGACTTAAAGGTAATCATGGAAACCATAAAACTCCCAGAAGAAAACATAGGCAGTAAATTTGACATCATCTACCTCCTCAGGCAAGGGCAACAAAAGCAAAAATAAATAAATGGGACTAATTCAAACAAGAACAGTTTTACATAACAAGGAAAACAAAAAGGCAACTTACTAAATGGAAGAAGATATTTGCAAATAACTCATCTCTAGCTATGAAAGTCCTGGATGGCATCTTCTTCCAATAAAAGGTGCTTCCTCTCCATTGAAAACCTGTGGTTTAGTGTGGCCACCTTCCTGAATTTTCTTCACTAGATCTTCTGGAGAACCTCCTGCAGCTGCTGCAACAGCACTTGCTGCTTCACCTTGCCCTTTGATCTTATGAAGAATTTTCTTTCTTTAAACCTCGTGAACCAACCTCCTCAAGCTTCAGACTTTCCTTCTGCAGCTTCCTTCCCTCTCAGCCTTCACAGAACTGGCGAGAGTCAAGGTCTTGCTCTGGGATTAGACTTTGATTTAAGGTGATGTTTGATCTTCCATCCAGACCGCTAAAGCTTTCTCCATAGCAGCAAGAAGGCTATTTCACTTCCTTAACATTTGTGTGTTCGCTGGAGTAGTGCTTTTAATTTCCTTCAAGAACTTTTCCTATTCTTTCACAACTTGGCTAACTGGAGCACGAGGCCTAGCTTTTGGCCTCCCTTAGCTTTTGACACACTTTGCTCACTAAGCTTAATCATTTCTACCTTTTGATATCAAGTGAGAGATGTGCAGCTCATCCTTTCACTTGAACATTTAGAGGGCACTGCAGGGCTATTAGTTGACCTAATTTCAATATTGTTGTGTCTCGGGGAATAGGAGGCCTGAGGAGAGGGAGAGAGATGGGCAAACAGCAGGCTGGGAAGCAGTCAGAATACACACCACATTTACTCTTTAATTTACCGTCTTCTCTGAGCACGGTTTGTGGCACCTCAAAGCAATTACAGTAGTAACATCAAAGATCACTTATCAAAGATCATTATAACAAATAGAATAATGGAAAAGCTTGAAATATTGTGAAAATTACAAAAATGGGACACAGACATGAAGAGAGCAGATGCTGTAGGAAAAATGGTGCTGATGGATTTCTCAATGCAGGGTTGCCATAAACCTTCAATTGTTTACAAAAACAAACAAACACAATGCCTGCAAAGTGCAGTAAAACAAAGTATGCCTGTAGTTTGCTGAAGAAACCAAAATTAAGCTGGAACCCTAACTGCAAAGGAGTCAGGAAAGTATATTATCGGGTTTTCTAAACTCTTCAGAAGATGAAGGCTCACCAGCAGAAGGTTGAAAGAGATGCTAACGGAGTCTTGCTAAAGTATCTTCCGAAGTGACATACCAGTGAATGTGCTCCTAGTGCAGCTGGGAAGGATGAAAAAAGAACGAGCTATGTGAAAACTTGGGGGATACATTCTAGGCAGAGGACAAACAGTTAAAGAGGCCTGAAATTGAGAAAGACTATTGATTAACCTTAAAAACAAACGGCAAAAGTATAGACCTCCCCTCTTCCCAAAAAACAAATGGTGATTTCAGGAAACTCGAATTTCCATTTGGAGCATTATTGCACTAAGTAGAGAGGCTGCTGCGTGCCGGTCTGGTCCTCCTCTGCCCTCATGCAGAGGCCGTGGTCCTCCAGCCAGGAGTTGTGGAGGATTCCCTTCTCTCATGTGTCAAGAAGCCTGACAATGACGTGAGTGTGGAATGGAGCATGAAAAACACAACACAGCCACAACAGCTATGGTGCCATGTCCTTAAATGATGAGAGGGTCACAGAGATTGCGCCTGGTACAGGAAGGTCACTGGCAAGATTCAGATGCCACCGGTGCTATCGGTGGTGTCTGCTTCCAAAAGAGAAGACAATAAGAGGACCTGGAGCCCTGTGGCCGGGGAGAAAAATACACCATAAATTCATAATATTAAACCTTAGAGACACTGTAACCCAGCCCCCCTCCCTCATCTTACAGGTGAGAATATAGACGGAGTGGTTGAACATCTTGTTAAGGGTGATAAAGTCCATGGAGTATCAGGACTAGAGTCCTTACTAGCAAACATACCTTTGAACCGTGTAGTTCACTTTTCTGTAAAGTTCCTTTTTTTATGATCATTATCTAATGCTGAAATGCAAATATGGTGGGTAATCCAGAATTTTGTTAGCTGGTGATCAATTTAATATTTAGCTCCTAATCTGTCAAGATGATGTTCAGAACAACTGGTTTTGAGTAATGATGACAGAGAAATTAAAATATTTTAAAAATTCTGAATACTACTACTTCCTTTAACCCAATCCAGCCCTACTCCCAAGGATATGTTTAGTTCCACCCTTAGCGAACTTCACTGCCAAAGTTAGTTGTGTCTTTTAAAAACATTTTGCAAAAATGGTGAAAAGGAGCTAGAGGGTCATAAAAAAAGTGGGGATCATAGAAACCCGACTTAAATGAAGAATCCCCTCTAAAGTGTCATAGAAGCTAACCTAGTTTCTTCATTAGTTTGAGTGGCAAATCCAATTACAGAACTCAGAAGAAAAACAAGATTATACTACTGACCTTTTTACCAGATTAAATCTTTAACCTACTGGGCTTTGTGTACTTTATGCATTCCGAATTTGGTTATTTTGACACAAATTAAACTCCCAACTCTAGAAGAGCTTAACTATATTTGAATTAAGTAGTAAAATATACAAACACTTGCCTGGGGAGTCAGTCCCAGGCATCATGCTCACATGTAGAGGGGGAATAAGCAGTATTTAGTGGGATTAGGTAGTCAAATCAGATTATTCAACCAGAAAACACATACACATTTATAAAATGTGCTTTATAAAATCTTTAAAAGTATGTGACTTCTGCTAGTCTTCAATACCATGATGCAATAAGTTATAGATCCCCCAGAAGTCACTTTGCAAAGTCTAACAAAATAAACTGTCAGTAAACGAAGCAGTTGTGAAAATCCAGAATTACGTATTCATAGCCTATCCCAGAAATGCCACAAACGTTATTCTCTGCTCAGTAAACTGTAGAATATTGTGTTTTAGAAAATGGTAAGTGAGACTTAGAGCTAATATATTTTATCAGAAGTCATCTTTATCCCAAACCCTTTCAAGAAAAACAGAAAGTTGAATTGTCTTGTGATGGTCAGAGAAGCAGTTTCCAAGGGCTGTAAATGACATCTGACTTTCCGATGGCTTTGTTAGCAATCAGTTTTGAGAATTCTGAACCTCTGTATCACTGACCACAAGGTTCCGAAGGAAAATGTTTACACATCCCCACTGGGTCAGCCCTGAAAGGTTGAGTCGTGGTGTGGTGTGGGGGAACAAGCAAAAGATTCTTTTTCTCTCAGTAGAGGGGCTGGGAATCAGAGTGTAAAAAGGAAGAGACACAAGCTGTGTTGGCTGCCTTTGTTCTGTAGCTTTTAGAATATCCTTTGTAGAAGAAGAGAAAGAAAACTTCTTCCACAAGAATAACAGCGCCCTAAGGAAAAGAACACATCTGTTCTGCTGTTGAGGGCAGGGTGTTTCAGGGAAGCAGCTGCAATCTGCTTGGAGTTAAAAGGTGGGCTTCCTCCCACCTCCACACTTCCGAGCTGCACTCCCGTTGACTGCTCCAATCTCGGATGTCCGAGGCTGGGGTAAACAATGAAGCCCTTTATCTAAACATTGAAATCCTCCTCTCTTCCCCTGTTTCAGCCCACGCAGTAGCCTGTGGAATTGACCTAACAGAATGCATATTTTCTCGTGAATTTTGGGGCTTGGGAAAAGATGCTTAGTTTGGAATATGAGGAGGGGGACATTAATTTAAAGTTGAAACATGCCTGGTATACAGAGCACCAGGGGCTAGCACCCCAAGACTGGCCAGGGAAAGCTGTGGACTGCTCCATGAGATTTTATTATTTTGACCTTTTTACTTCCCAAAAGATGGGGGTAAAGCAGAGTAGTGATATCCTAGAGACTCATAGGAAAAGTAAGGAGTTTCGAGGGAGTCAAGGAAAAGACATTAAAGGAAGAAACGGTTCAGATTTCCTAATTTGTCTTCTTTCTGCCTGGCACCAAGTTAAAGCCTCTTTTCATCAGGTAAATCGCCGTCCAATCTGGCTAGAGCAGCTAAAGTGCTGGCAGGGTACATGGTCAAGGGGGTGGAGGAATGGGGGCTCCTGCAAGTTCTGATGCCCACGGGGGCCCGATAGGAAATCTAAGACAGGAGCCTGACAGTTCTTCTCAGTCTGAGGGAGCAAGGCGCCTTGGCCTTGGCCAGTGTTGCTTCATGAGAATTGGGGCTCGGAGTGGACTGATTTTTCTGAAGCCAGAAATCCTTGTCTGCTGTCGTTGTCAAAATCTCCCCATTTTTAAATAGTATAACAGATTGGAATGCACTTGCCAGATCGGCTAGTCTTCCAACTCAGGTTAATGGGCTTCCCCCTCCTTGGAGGTTTGGGGACCTTAAAACTGGAATTTATGACTCATAGAAAGTGAAGAGAGTAAAAATTTTCCCTCTCATTTAATAAATGTTCATGTTAACAAATATAAAACTGTATCAATAGTCTCAATGGATACAAAGATGGGTACAAAAATACAGTCCTGCCTAGAGATCCCAGTATACTTAGGAGACAGATAAATAGTAAATTACATTACAGTGAACTTCTTGTAATTAAACAGGTATTCCCAAGGTAGGGTCTGCTCTGAAGGGCATTCAGCCCTTTTTTGGATGGGAGCTGTGTCTTAAAGCAGTCCATCAGTTAAAGAAATAGGTACTTTATAGGAGAAATAGGAAGTACAAACAAATATTGATGAAAAAGAGCCAGGTATATTTGAAGAATTCAGGGGTGTTTACCACAATTAAATGATTATCAAATCAAAACCAATGATACTAATTAAAAAACAGATCCTCCTCCAAAAAACAAAACTGGCTTCTCAAGAACCATTCCAGATCTTTTGAGTCAGAATCACTGAGGTTTCTTTAATAAGCACCCTAGGTGACTCTTAGGATCAGACTTGGGTGAATTCGTCTCTAGTAGAGATTGTGTCAAATCTGAGAATAGTTTGCCTGGACACAAAGCTGGGCTCCGTTCCTTAACTAGCTGCCTATTATGGGTAAGGCAGTCAGCCTCTAGAGCTAGAGTGTCAACTTAATAAGATTGTCTTGAGAATTAAATACTTAGAACATTATCATTATCCTCCTCACCACTTGGTGCCCAGCCCATAGTACTGGGACAGGTCCAGAATAATTACTCAGTAAATATCTGTTGAATTACCAAGACTAGGGAGGTACAAATGGGCCAGATCACTGGAGTCCTTAGTTCTGTTTACTGTTGTAGGTACAGCCTCAAGCCTCTCTTCTCCACCTAACCTGAAACCATATTAGTTACCTGCCCTCCCCACAGTAATTCATTTAAAAAACGTAAGTAGCTCCTATATCAAAAGATTTCTAGAGTATACATTAAAAAGAAAAAATAAACACAATGTGCTATTTCCCTGTAGTAAAGCGGGAAAACGTTGTGAATCACTGCTGCTTTATAAAATTAATGGCTTTATTTCATTTTGTTCTTCTCTCTTTATCTAAGGTTGCTGTGGTACCATCTGCTCAGACGCTTAAAATTACTGACTTCAGTTTCAGTGACTTTGAGCTGTCTGACCTAGAAACGGCACTGTGCACAATTCGGATGTTCACTGACCTCAACCTTGTGCAGAACTTCCAGATGAAACATGAGGTAAGAATACAGTCATGTCCTTTGGAAAAGTGAAAAGTGTGTGTGTGTGTGTGTGTGTGTGTGTGTGTGTGTGTGTGTGTTAAGAGAGATTAGTATGAATAGGGATTTTTAAGTCTCAGCAATTAAGAAACTATCACCTAATGCATCCCTGAGATTTTCAAAGACAAATGATCAACCCTAACAAGACATGTACTGGGTTTTTGCTATGCATCAGGCACCAAGTGGAAGAACAGGGGAGAGCACCCCCAGCAGTGGGAGCAGGACGTACAGAGCCAGGAGGACGGAATGGGGAGGGGCAGTGGAGCCTGGTGGGGGGTGAGAGTGGTGAGGGAAGTAAGTGGAGAGGAAGGTAAGATGCAAATCATATGTAACCTTGTAAGCTGTTCAGAGGAATTTGGATTTTATCCTGAAAAATGGTGGTGACTCACTGAGGAGTTTTAAACGGAAGTAACTTAATCTGATTGCAGAGGTTATGATAACACAGGATGGAAAGGACCAAAACAGAGTGAACTCCTTTGGAAATAAGGGAGTACAGGCACTTGATGTGAGGCCAAGCTTGTGGTTCGACCCGGGGTTACCCCTATGGGGCGTGGAGGAAAACTGGTTTTAACCCCTGGTGATTACCTTATTCATCTCTCGGAAACAGATTCAGTCAGAATCTTCTAATACCGGCTGCCAGATAGCAGGGGAAATCATAATGGCTATGTGTATTAGCATCAAAGAATGAGGGAGAATAGAAAGGATTGTTTGAAAACCAAATGTAGTAATTTGCCTTTGAAGCTGTGTTTTTTGGTGGTGGTTTTTTTCCCTGGTCAGTTTAATCTTCTTAGACAGATTTCCTGTCTGGAAATTTAAATACCTTGAAGGCCTCTACTATTTAGCAATCCATTAATTCATAAAATGAAAATTTATTAACATAAACAGTGTACCCAGCACTATACTGAGTATTCATTTCAGCGGAGAGCTGTCCTGCTCTCAAAAGCCCCACAGTTAGGAATGAAAACTAAGAGCTAATACAGCTAACATTATTAATATAGTGTCATTTATGGTATTCTTGGGGTATTCTTTCTTAAATTTAGCCAAAGTTTCTATTACCCTTGGATGAAAACAAAGAACTACTGTCTATGGACTCTAATTAATACTTCATTCGTATTAAAACATGTTGACTAAGGGACACCATGTCATTTGATTATTTCAAAAAGCTCTCAAGAAAGGTTCTTTGGTTGTTATTGCCTCTGTTTTCAAATGAAGAAATTCAGATAGCATGATAAGAGTAAAAAGATCATGGACTTTGAGTTGTAGCCCTAGTAGTGAGTAGCTTTTATTTCCTTAAGCAATTAATCTCTCAAGTTCTCAGTTTCACAGTCTGTTAGTTGGGGATAATGGTATGATTTTCCCATGGCAGTCTTGTGACATAGGCATCGATGTGATTGTCTGTGTGTACGCATGTATATGTGTGTAAGACCCCTATGACGTTTGCTGCTTAACACAGTTGTGGAGTACGTGTCAGTTCTCCCTTCCTTCAGGTTTGACAATTGTTGTATCACTTCATCCAGTTCCTCTACTGTAGATTATAAGGGCTCATTTAAAAATAACTTTTTAATGTTTATTTTTTTTAATCGTTTATTGTCAAATTGGTTTCCATACAACACCCAGTGCTCTTCCCCACAAGTGCCCTCCTCCATCACCACCACCTCTTTTCTCCCCTCCTCCCTTTCCCTTCAACACTCAGTTCATTTTCAGTATTCAATAGTCTCTCAAGTTTTGCGTCCCTCTCTCTCCCCAACTCTCTTTCCCTCTTCCCCTCCCCCGGTCCTCCATTAGGTTTCTCCTGTTTTCCTGTTAGACCTATGA
>NC_043700.1:98633676-98635077 GCF_006229205.1 Suricata suricatta
TACATTCCCACCAACAGTGTAGAGGGTGCCTGTCTCTCCACACCCTCGCCAGCATCTATAGTCTCTTGATTTGTTCATTTTAGCCACTCTGACTGGCATGAGGTAGTATCTCAGTGTGGTTTTGATTTGTGTTTCCCTGATGATGAGTGATGTTGAGCATCATTTCATGTGCCTGTAGGCCATTTGGATGTCCTCTTTGGAGAAGTGTCTGTTCATGTCTTCTGCCCATTTCTTCACTGGGTCATTTGTTTTGTGGGTGTGAAGTTTAGTGAGTTCCTTGTATATTTTAGATACTAGCCTTTTATCTGATACGTCATTTGCAACTATCTTTTCCCATTCTGTCAGTTGCCTATTAGTTTTCTTGATTGTTTCCTTTGCCTTGCAGAAGCTTTTTATCTTGATGAGTCCCAAGAGTTCAGTTTTGCTTTCATTTCCCTTGCCTTTGGGGATGTGTCGAGTAGGAAATTGCTGCGGTGGAGGTCTAGGAGGTTTTTTCCTACTTTCTCCTCGAGGGTTTTGATGAGAGACAGAGAGAGCATGAGCAGGGAAGGGTCAGAGAAAGAAGGAGACACAGAATTCGAAACAGGCTCCAGGCTCTGAGCTGTCAGCACAGAGCCCAACATGGGGCTTGAACTCATGAACTGAACCATGGACACCCTCAAGGTTTTTTTTTTTTTTTTGAGTGCAAGAAATTTTATGCATCTTTATTTGAATGATGGTTATATGAATGCACATATAAGTTTTAAAATAAAGTACAGAATCTAAACTTAAAATTAGTCACATTTTATAGTTTACGTATGATCTCTCAATTTAAATAAATACTAGCGGACTTCCATTTTCTAGTTCTTTTCTCTATTTCACAGCTTCTAAGGTAATGCAGCACATAAAGGTACTGAAGAATTCAATGGGTTTTTTTTAAATGTTTATTTATTTTTGAGAGACTGAGGGAGACAGAGTGTGAGTGAGGGAAAGGGAGAGGTAGAGAGAGAGAGAGAGGTAAAGAGAGAGACCAAACCAAGTTCCAGGTTCCAGCTGTCAGCACAGAGCCTGGTGCAGGGCTTGAACCCATGGACTGTAAGATCATGACCGAGCTGAAGTGGGAAGTTTAACCAACTGAGCCACCCAGGTGCCCTGCATTTAATGTTTTCAAAAAGGAATGAGGCCCTTTAATTTTCTCCTAGTACATTAAAGTTCTATAAGAAACCATAATACAGGAGTGACTTAACACCTACTACAATACCACATTTTCCTGTTAACACGCAGTTAATATATTTTTATTCTACAAAAATATTAAGCAGAGGATTTACTATAGCATTCATTGAAAAGATAATTTATAAACTTACTACACTTGCTGCATCCTTTGCTTTAAATATATAGTCATAGTCAATTAGTTGTTGAACA
>NC_043700.1:98635177-98643084 GCF_006229205.1 Suricata suricatta
AAAAAAATCATTTTACATTAAATCTACCATTTTAACCCCTTTTAAGTTTACAGCTTGGTAGTGTTTGGTATATTCATATTGTGCATCAGTTTTGCTTTTAATGATGATGATTTACCTTTTTATTATCATCCAGTACTGTATTCATGCTCTCTATCCACAAAGTGTCAATGGGACCATCAAATACAACCCATTTCCTGTCAGATGTTTCTGATAAGGCAAATTCTCTAAAAGTGTTAGCCACTATACCATCAGTCCACTCATGAGACACTGGGTCGAACTGTCCAAACCAACCTGAGCCATCCAGGTGCCCCTATAGGGCTCATTTTAAAAAGGATTTCTATCAATGGAATAAAGAGTTCATTTAGAGCCAGTTCTAAATGCGAATCTTGGTTCTACTTCTTGCTAGTTACAGGACCTTAACAAGCAAGATATTTCAAATCCCTTTCCATTCTCAGATTTCCTTACTTTAAGCTAGTAATGATGCTGTTTAAGGGGCCTGGCCAGATCAAAGGAATGTGATCCTTTTACCTATTTATGAAATTCTAATAAGTTGATTTGTTTATTTCTTAGAAACTTACATGTTTTCAGATAGCATTTGAGTGTTGCATATGAAGATAGTCCCTCAGAATTTTTTTAGCAATCTTTATTCTTACCTTTCCTTGAATTTTTGTCCATTAGGCAAATATTTTTGCTCAATATCTCATTCATTTACTCTCCTTTTCTGTTTAAATAACTACTATTCTGATTCTGGCCAACATCAACTTGAATAGCACAGTTATTCTGATTGACCTTCCTGCCTTAGTGACTCTTCTGTCATGTTTATTTCAGATGTTATTGTTAATGTAATTTTAGGATGATAAAATTAAAACATTATTGCTGGAGAGGATGTTAGCATCACAACAAAGAATATTTCCTACTGAATGATATGTCAAGTCTTCATGTCTCTTCTTGGCTTCCAGATTCTGAGTTACCCGCCTATAAACATCACAACCATCACTCTAGCTGATCTGTGAAATGGACTCTTGACTCTACTTGAACAAATCTGCAAGCATTGTGCTTATTTTCACATTCTTTCTGTTACCTGTCATTCCTCTCCTGAATGGACTGTTCCACTTGCAAGTCTGCCCCCCTTCCTGCCACCACATACTTTTCTCTTCCTCAGAGCCTGCCTCAACCGTAGGTTTAACTTCACCCCACTTGGAATACTTTTGAAATTTTGTGTCATCGGTTTTATTTATTTCCTTTATATGTGCACTTTTAGTATTCTCACTACTGATTGAGATTCTTGAAGGCAGAAACTAAGCTATTTTCTGTTTCGTCTCTTTCTCCTACAGCATCTTGAGTCTGCAACCCAGGACTTAGGAAGCCTTTGTAATTGTTGGAGACTGATTCAGTGCATTGAGCATGCTCCCTAGAGTCATCCAAATTACATAGAATTATTCAGTAGTCCTGTACAAAAGACTGTATTGCAGATTTGAACATGCTAGGCATATCCACCAAGCACCAAGCAGATCTGGCCATAATTTTCCTAAATGCTGTTAAGAACATCCTGATAGACCTATAAATACAGAGAGCAAACTAATGGTTGCCAAAGGGAAAGAGGTTGGAGAGGGTGCGTGGGCAAAAGGGGTGAAGAAGAGTAAGAGCTACAGGCCTCCACTTATGGAATGAATAAGTCACAAGAATGAGTGACACATCATAAGGAATACAGTCAATAAAGCTGTAATAGCATTGTATGGTGACAGATGGCAGCTACACTTGTGGTGAGCATCGCATGGCATGTAGAGAAGTTCTGTGTTGTGCACCTGAAACTAATGTAACATTGTGTGTTAACTATACTGAAATAGAAAAATGTTTTTAAAAGATCATCCTGATAGCAGAATCGAAAACTACTTATATCTGGTTTCTAACTACTATATCCTTTGGATTACCCAGTTCTCTAAGGCTCGTCTTGTTAGAAGCATAACAGAATAATCCATCAGGAATTATATTTTATAACATTATTTGATATGTGCACATATTTAATTACATCTACAGACTTATGATTAGTAAAGAGATATGTTCATAGGTTAAATTGCTGGGTTTTCCTGCTTATTTTCCTGGAGTCTTTAATTAATCACCAGTAATTTTCTATAACACTTTACAGTTTCTTAGAATATGAAAAAAATGTTTAGAGCTCTTACTTAAAATTCTGCTAATAAGATGAAACTATCATCTTTCTAGCTGATTTTGTTGAGAAGTGGTCATGATGAAAGAAATTGCAATGTTCTTGGTGTTAACACATGTTACTGGTCAGCGCACAGAAATCCTCTGCTAAGTAAGGTGACTTGGAGGTTCACGAGCTATGAGACATTAGGGTTGCTTGTTATCAGAATTCCCTGCAAGCTGTGTTATAGAACGGAAACAAAAAGACCTGAAAAGGAAAGGAGGGATGTGAAAGCACTGATTTTTCTACCAAATCCCATGTAAGCAATTTCTACCAACAATGAAGAAACCTTGTTTTTGGCCTACTTCTGCAGCCAATCATTCTGCGTTGAATATTGTTAAAGCAACATTCTTTTCCCTGGTACTTTTTCCATACCCCAGGGCAATGCTTTTTGTGTTTGAAGTATCTCCAGGGATATATGTAGGAAGAAGCACATATTTATTTTTACAGATTCCCCAAAGTATAGTAAATCATTCAGAATTGAAGAGAGGCAGACTCTGATGCTAACACAAACAAAAAATAACCGTGCTTAGGGCCCATGAGTCCCTGGGGACCTTACTGAATACACTACTTAGAAGTTGAATTAAACCCAGCTTTTGAGATTTTTCTGAGGTCTGTCTTTCTTTTTTTTCCTACTTTTAAAGTATGTTTTTTTCATATGGACTCCAGGGCTTTATTTTACATATACATTTACAAATTACTTCCTGGTAACCAGCGGTAACTCTGCCTGAATATTTAAGCATCGTTTAAAGGGGGACAAAAGATCTGCTGATTGCCTCAGGACTTAGAGCTCCATTTTGTCCTTGGACACGTGCTCTATATGTTAGCCCGCAATCCACCCCCACAGCCTTGCTCTGAATACCTTCGCACAATTAAAAACTGAGAGCATGAGAAGAACTTGAGAGTGGCCATGTCCATGGCTCTCTAAAAGTGAATTCATACATAGCTGACTATTTGGGCTCTCCGAATTGATGGCACAAGGACCTATCTTTTAAAAAGCTAATCAGTGCCCTCCCTAGCCGTGCCCAAAATACCTGAGAGTCTGTCTTGCATTTTACATCTCATTGAGTTAGCATCATGGTTACCATGGTGGGTTCTGAAGTCAGACTGCTCAAAACTGAAGTTCAGCCCATCCTTTTACGAGCAATGTGACCTTGGGCAAGTTACCGCTCCGAAAGTCCAATTCCCTCCGTGTCAAATGATCAAAGTAGTAGTGCCTCCCTCAGAGTCATGAGGGTTAGATGTAAATAATTGGAACATAATAAACATATGATAGATGTTAACAAGTATTGTTACTACTTACACTTTTTCCCTAAAGGTTCTTTGCAGGTGGATTTTAAGTGTTAAGAAGAATTACCGGAAGAATGTTGCCTATCATAATTGGAGACACGCCTTTAATACAGCTCAGTGCATGTTTGCTGCTCTCAAAGCAGGCAAGATCCAGGTACTTTTGAGATTTATATTTTAGACCTGTCCTTCCTTTAGTGGTAAAGTTTATAACATATTCTTTCAAGTTTTTTAATGTGCATTGATGATTAGAATATTTATTGCCACATACCAAATAAATTACATCTTGTTAATTGAAGAAGACCAGCATGGCAAAATACTCAGTTATTAACTTTCTTTCATATGTAATTTATATGGCATACATTTTTAAATCTTCTAAATTACTTCACGTTAAATTTTACTAGTCTTTGGGCAAAGAAACTTATTCTCCAGAGGAAATTTCTACAGTGTAAGTAAAATTATCAGATTTCTCATGTGCACATTCAAACTGCTCCATAGTAGAATTCCTCAAAATCCACTCAAGTGGCTTCATAGATAAGTCCAGGGTTCTCTATTGCATTTTCTCTGGAGCCCTCAGTTAAATCTTCTAAGTACTATTTCGTGGAAAGGGTTTTAGTATCATATACATTGACCAGAGACTGTTTACAAGGAAGATCAATGCAGAAAACATTCAAGTAATGCGTTCCTTTCCAGGCCAAATTTTATCCATATCTCTGTCCTTAGATTCTAACTTCAGTGGGAATCGACTAGTTATTCTAGGTAAGTGATTCCAGGCATCCATCATATAACTGCTTTTAATTCAGAGCTGCCATGCTCTTTTTTTTTAAGCAAATTCTAAAAATGTTATTTTCTGTCTCCACTTCCCTAGGGTGCACATTTTAACTGGCTAGAGCTAAAAGAAGGGATTGTTGTCCAAAAAGCCATATGAAATACCATAGTAGTATTTTCCTGCCAGAGCAAGCATTTGAAAGAAATAGGGTAAACTTCTTTTGGGTTATGGAAAGGTCATCAGGATTATACCACTCACTGAAAACTGTCCTTGCTTTTTATGAAGAATAACAAAACCGTGATCTCCATCTATGTGGTAAACATATGGCATAGAGCGTTGAGGATTTCCAACAGAGTGGAGCTGATCATTTCAACTTATTTTCTTACTGATGAAGGAGAACAATAGTATAAATAATACAAATGGCAGATATTACAAAAGTAACCTATGTTTGGTGTTAGAATATATTGTGCAACTTTTTAAAGCCATATTTTCATTCCCAATCCTCTGATTTTATATTGTTTTGCTTATGATTCACGTTGCCTGTGTCCCGTAGAGACACAACAGTGGCTAGCAGAGAATGAGAGCAGCAGACTGCAGGGAACCAGAAGGCAGAGAGACAATAGTTATTTAAAGTTTATTTTGATTATTCCACATACATGTAGATAGTTAAGAGTTAATGATACTTACTAGCGGTGGACAGGTTATTGATTGTTAGAGGCGTTTCAGCTTGTTCTGGTGAGAAACGACATTTGTAATAATTCCATTCGGAAGACAAAGTACCACTGATCACCTGCAGCCCAGGATTCTAGCGTCAGTCCTTTGCAACCACGAAGAAGCATATATGAAAAGCTAGTTGGAAATACAAATACATGATTGGTGAAAAGAGGTGGTCAATGAACTTAACCAAATCGCCTTTCTCTTTCTTTCCTCTGACGTCTTTGGTCATGCAGAACAAGCTGACCGACCTGGAGACACTCGCCCTGCTGATTGCTGCTCTCAGCCACGACTTGGACCACCGGGGTGTGAATAACTCTTACATACAGCGGTAAGGGGCGTCTTCCCCAGCAAAAGAAGAAAATGTTTCTTTTATATTGTAGGGATGTCTTTTTTAGAGTAAGAACCATAGCAAAATGTGATGGTACCAGATTTCTATTGATCAGGGTCCCACAACATACTCTGGAGATTTTCAAGTGAAGTGGAAAAAAAAATAGTGTAAGTTCCAATACTGTGACGGTAACATTTCTGACCAAAAGCTCAAAAAGTACATATGTTAAGAATCTTATTTCATTAGATAAATAGCGAGAGTTTTGCTTTGATGTACATACAACCAGTTTAGGAGCTTGGAAAAAGGTGGAATTTTTGCCTGGACTAGAAAAGATATTTGAAAAGTGCTTAGCTCCATCCTGAGTACTTAGTAAGCACTCAGTAGAAGGAGGCCTTTGGTGTTAGTGTAGGCAGTGCAGCACAATGTTGGCAAGTTTGGGCCCTGCCGTCAGGCTGGATTCGAATCCTGCCTTTGCCAGGCAGTTCCTGTGTGACCTTGGGCAAGGGGACTGACTTCTCTGTGCTTCAGTTCCTGATTGGTAAAGTGGAGATGATAGCAAGCCTACTTCATAGGGTTGTTGTAAGTTTTAAGAGACAACACATATCAATAGGAGGTGGAATGTGTGGTGCATTTAAAAAACATTTTTTTAATGTTTATCTATTTATAAGAGAGAGAGAGAGTGAGCTGGGGAGGAGCAGAAAGAGAGGGAGACACAGAATCCAACGCAGGCTCCAGTCTCTGAGGTGTCTGCACAGAGCCTGATGCGGGGCTCAAACTCACGAGCCATGAGATCATGACCTGATCCGAAGTCGGACACTTAACCGACTGAGCCACCCCGGTGCCCCTGTGTGGTGCATATTTACGTGTTAGGTCTTAGCAGCAGATGTTAGTGATACTCCCGTCACCATCAGAAGCCTGCTTTCTGGCTGATTTTGAGAATAGATCCTAACCTTTGAGACCAGTGTTTCAGGCTCCCTTATGGGCCATACTTAAGTGACATTTGCAATGACAAATGAGATGATGAAGGTGACATTACTCTTCATCAGATCTTTGAGCCCTTGTGACATGTTTATTTTCTTTCAGTAACTTAGTTGAAGAGCTTACATCTTAATAGCAAGATCTCTTACTACTTAGCATTTTTTAAGTATGCAAGCGATTCAACTAATGGATAGATCTCTTAAGGAAATTCCAGATGTCTGATATCTTGAGGGAATTTGAGAGAGCTCTCTAATCACATTCCCTTTATCTAAATAAATGGAAAACTTCATGTAGAAAGAATTGTAGTGATGCAGCAACTGTGTCCTCTGCTGACCTTTGATGGGAAAAGATATCAAGCTCTTGCCTGAGTGTCAGAGACGGCTCTTTCTAAGATCTAACGTTCTGGAGAACAGATTGGACGACATGTCCTTTGTCCTCTGTGCTTTGTCATATGATCCTGTTCCTGAGCCTGACGTTGACACGGGAGTAATTATGAAGGGGAACAGTGACATGAAAAAGTGCATAAGCACAGATATAGCACGGCCTAAAGATCCAAGCCAGCAGCGCTGTATTCTCTCCATACCCCAAAGCTGAACGTAATATTATTAGTGTATGGTCACTCTAAGATGCCATGTTGCACTGCTTTAGAGTGAAAAAAAAAAACCACTCAGCTATTTTTTCCTTTGTTTATTTAAAAATAATTACCCGGAAAAACATCTGGAGAAACGTCATCTTCCCTTAAAAAAAAAGTAAGTCCTGGGAAAAATTCATAGACTGCAGAGTCTTGCCTTCACACACACCACAAAGCAGACTTCCACCAAGTAATAATAACTTTAAGAAAAGAGGTAAAGGAGTTTCAGAGATTTTTATTTCCTCCTACATCTCTGTGGTTTGAGTATGGACGAAATCAAGAATTTTCCAAGGATGTTTCTTTTTTGTTTTTCCTTTCCTTAGGGGTAAATGAGTGATATCTCAAAGAGGAATTTCTTCACCAGGGAACTCTTGGGAGATTCAGAGAACCATAAACACTCCTGTGTAGAGAACGAACTTGTAAAAAGGTGTACAGTGTGCAACCTCATCAGTATCCAAACACTACATAAAGAAAACCACCACAGTTAAAGAAGGCACAGAATGAAACTAATACATCAAAAGAGAAAAAGCCTGCATGTGGCAGCAAAGTTAGATGCTAAACTTCTCCTGTCATTCTTCTTGAATATCTTTTCAGAAAATTTATTTAGAGTAAGATGTAGAGCAAACTATGTTCTGATTCATTATTGGCTTCTTTCATTCCTTCCTGGATTAGGAAGACTGCCATTATGAGGAGTACGGCCACGAAGCCAGTGAAATACTCGGGGAAAGAGTTCATGCTGTGCTTTCTTCTCACGTGGGTGGGTAAACGAGCGAGTGGTTTCAGAGAGATTTTAAATGATTATTTTAAAAACAGGCAGTAGTAGGACAGAGTGACTGAAGTACAGACATCTACTAGAGAAAGCACAATGTGACACTTGGCTTGGGCAGAGAAACCTCTTGCAATTCGGCCTACAGTCCTTATAAGAAGACTAGATGAGTGCATTGATTCGGTTAGATTCAAGTTTGGTGTTTTATAAGATAATAGAGTGAAA
>NC_043700.1:98643184-98717395 GCF_006229205.1 Suricata suricatta
ATGGAACAGTGATGATGGCCGGCCTGTGCAGAGTCAGAAGGCTCACTGACCAGGGATGAACAGTATGAGAGTGAACAAGTAGAAGTTGTAGGACCTTTATAGAGAGCTATAAAACTAAGCCTATTTCGTGTAGTGAAGAAACAAGGAGCTGTTGCAGTGGGTAATAAAGACATTTAGGAAGGAAAGACCAAAAAGTAAGCTACAAGGTATGATGGGTAATAAAATAGGACCCCAGAGTTCAGCTACGAAGCTGTTACAGCAAGCTGGATATTTGGTGAAAATCACATACTGGCTATAGAGAGGAAAAGATGGAAGGAGAAATGTTTTTCAATTTAATATTGGACAGGTGGTTATATGCATGAAGGAAGGAGAAAGGAGGTACTTGTTCTGTTCCTTGGTCTTCTCTGCTGTCTCTTAGAGGAACAGGAGTGAGCTATAGTCATGGGCTGGCGTGGTGGCAACGGAATGTCAGCAGGCACTGAGGGACTCGACAGAGTGGTAAAGACAGTACAGGAATCAGTTTGTGAAGTTCAACTGAGGAGCATCTGTATTAGCCAAGAATGACATCATCCCTGATAAGTTTGGAGGGCTTGAGAGACTGGAGATCCAAATAAGAAAAAAGTGTATGTTCATAGAGTCCTAAAGTCACTAGCTAGTAATAATAATAATAGAAATTAACACTTAATATAATCCTTACCAAGGGCATTGGGCACTCTTTTTAGTACTTCATATATACGAGTTCCCTTAGTCCTTTGACCGTGCCACAGTGGCTGTGATGGTTATGGTGGTTAAGGGCCAACGTGAGTCAGATGCCTGGGCACGCAAGCGTATACCGGCTCCTCTTACCGTCTGACGTTGAGTGAGTCATTGAACATTTCTCTGTTTCCTTCTCTGTGTAATGGAATAATGACAGTACCTATCTTGTAGTTTGTTTCTTTGTTGTTGTTGTTGTTGTTGTTGTTGTTTTAACAAGGATTAAAAAGTATAAACAAAGAAGTACGTGGAACAATACCGGGGACACGTTAGATGCTCTCCAGGTTTTAGCTTCTTCAAAGGGCGATCTTATTAAGGACATATAGGACCTTAAGATCTTGCTTTGTCCCACGGTGAGACATGGATCAGGGAGTAGCAAAAATGCTGTGCTGTGCCCGGTAGCACCTAGAAGATGTGGAACAAAGAAGGGAGTATCTATTGTTGACATGAAGAGAGACTATCTGAAGAGTCAAGGAGGTTAAAAACTAGGGTCAGAAGGCCAAAGGAATCCTCACCTTGAATATCTGTAATCACATCTAATGTGATTACAGAGAATGCAAGGTAAAATAACTGCTGACTGATAGAATACAACGGTGATGATTTGGAGAGAAGTGGTCAGGTAAAGAATTAAATGGGGTCGACATGGTTTACAAAGAGTAGTTAAGAGATTTGAGCCCAGAGCAATCTATATTTATGCATGAGAAGCAAAATCAAGGGTGGTTGTTAAGAGTCTGTAAAAGGAGTACTGGGGTGGCAAGAATTGTTTCTCATAGAGAACTTACATTTTCTATTGATTTCTAAGGCTTCCTGTTTCTAGAAGGTTATTCTGACCTTGGCGCTGTCATCCTGATGCCACTCTAAGAGATGGACAGACTACTGCAGGATGAGAGGAAAATTCAGGGAAGGTGTATGGTCCATACGGAGACATCAGTGTGGGAATAAAAGTGGAAGCCGTGGTTTAAGTGGGCCCTTCTGACAGGCTCACATATAAAGAAGCAATAAATAGCCTTGTGTTTCTAACAGTAAAAAGCATTAGAATGGAGAACACATTGGTGTCCACGAATATTTCTGTAAACAGGAAACTTAGGGCATTTGTCACCCTTTTATGGATTCATAAATCCTTATTTTTAGAATGTAAGTGAAGGCACACACACATAATTTGCATTCATCTATCTCACAAGCCAAAACGTTTCTCTAATGGGAAACAGTCCCGTCTGCATTGTCTGAAAATGTAATCTGCGCCTGAAATTTTAACATGTTTGTGTTGTACGCACCTAATTGCATCTCTGGCCCAGCCTCTAACTAGGTCAGTAAATGGATGCTGTGTGCAAAGTGCTGTGGGTCATGAGCCAGCATGATGCAGTGAAAGGATGTGTTTGAATCCCAGCCCCACCTTATATATTGACCTTGAACAAGTTAGTCTCTCTCTGAACTCTTGGTTGTCTAAAAAATAAATGCTAAAATGCCAATTTTAGAGAGGTCTCAGCCTGGGTCACCCTGGAGGCACAGCTTGAGACAACCGCTGGTGTGCACACAGCTTCTTTGTGCATGTGATCCCAGGGAGCAGGAATGCAGGCCTGAGAGTGGGAAACCGGGAAGAAGGGGAAGCCAGGGGGGAAGATGAGTTACCAGCTGTCCACCCATCCAGGCAACTGATGCTTAGTCCTGCCAGGTGATTCTGAGAAGTCTTAGGAAATGAGATCCAGAACTGTGCATAAATGGCCAGGGACAAAGTAGGGAGGGGGCAGAGATCCACAAGTCCCCATTCCCCATTGGTCAAGGATGGCCACCATGGGCCATAACTCCTCCATAGCCCAGACTCAACACATGTGAATGCAGCGAGAAGTTCCTGGGAGCACCAGCAGAGGGCAGAGAGCTGCAGGGCGGATGCATGCGGGGGGGGCCACTGCGAAGTACCTGCTATTTGGCCTCTGCAGGGAGTCTATTAAATCATCCCTGAAACTGGATGCTGCGTCAGTGGCTGGGGTCAGAGGTGGGGCTGAGAATTCTGATGTGGTAAACAGAGTTGCCCCATATTAAATAAACATGAAATATAAACTACTTAGCTCAGTGCCGGACATGTTAGAGGCTCTCAGTAAATGGTAATTATTATCATTGGGGAAAACAAATCTGGCCAAATTCAAGAGGTTTATAGTCTAACACGGTAATAGTCCTATAAACAGCTAACAACTGGCAGAACAAAATGGATATTAAACTAGTACCATATGTCCTTGAATTTCTTTTTTTTTTTTTGATGTTTTATTTATATTTGAGAGACAGAGTGTATCAGAGAGAGAGGGAGACACAGAATCCGAAACTCATGAACCGTGAGATCATGACCTGAGCCCAAGTTGGATGCTTAACCAATGGAGCCACCCAGGTGCTCCTATACTTGGATTTCTTACATAAATGAAAATAACAGATACTCTAGACTCTTTTGCTTATCTACATGAAGTAAATGAAGAAGGCTACAATTGTCACGTTGAAGTTGACCTTAGCATAGTTAGTCTGAATGGTGAGAAAATGCTGTTGCCAAAATAGAGAATATAGAATGCAAGGTCGAATACAGGAGGGAGGCATCATTCTGTTTACCCTGGGTCCTCCATTTTCCTGCATCATCTCATCTGCTTCTATGGCTTGGATTATTGCCAGATGTCCACAGTTATTTTGTTCTAAGTCTACATGTCCAGCCTAGACCTGATACACACTTTTATATCCACTTGGTGGACATCAGGCACTTTAAAATCAATAGATCCAACACTGAATTAGACATCTTCCCCTCCATCTCCCATCCCGAATCCTCTTCCTTTTTTCCTGTGTCATAAATGACAAGGCACAAACTTGACATTCGTACTTTTCCCCTAGGAGAATTTCCACTAGGTCCCAACATTAAGATTCTTTGCCACTTCCTACCTCCTAAACAGCCACGAGACGACTCTACTTCTCTGTCTGTGGGATTCTGTCTCCCTAGTCCAGGCTGTCTCATACAGGCATTACTAAAACTTGGACTATGAGCTTCCCAGTAGTGTTCTAACTACTTCCTAGTATTCTCTGCATCTCCAGTTTCGATTCCAGCAAATTTATCTTTTTTTTTTTCCTAATCTGCTCATTTTACTCCATCCATTGTTTTCCCCTTGTCCAATGAGAAGCACAGCATCTGGTCCATTGTGCAACTCACTAAACATGGAGAAGCAAGGAAGATAGGCAGGAGTTAACTTGAGAAGGGTCACAACAACACAAAGAGTGGCAGTTTGGGGGTCAGCAGATATCAGTGGCAGATTAGACGACCGGAACAGAAGAGATTGCCCATTCTCCCACCTTTATTTCCCTTGTTTTCGGTTTTTTTTTTTTCCCCTTAAGCTTCTCTTACTCCACTCATTTTCTTCCCGTGTTACATTCCTCCAGTCTTGGGCAGCTTCTCTATCTTTAAATTAAATTAAAAGTCAATTAATGATTCATATAGTAGTACTAAGAAATAAGCCAGCTGTATTATCCAACACTTGTACTGTGCTTTACAGTTCATAAACCCCTGGCCTGTAAATGTTAGGAACAGAGACTTTCAGGAACTCTCACTTTTTCTTTTTCTTTTAAAGGAAAACTAATGAAAATTGTACTTTATATTCACATGTGAAGGGTCGTGAGAAATAAGAGAGGGCGGACTGTGCTTGACATGCTTTCGACCTTGGTTTGTGACTGCCTGTTACATGCGGTGAACTGACTACAATCCCCTTCCATTCCCTTTACTCATCCAAATGGTGTCGGCCATTTTCCCCGCATTCAAGGTAAAAGAGCTACCAGGACATCCTACACTGAAACAACCTGGGTCCCACATGGAAACTCCTGAGCCAGCTGTCTCCTTCTGCCCTTCAAAGGGGGTGTGCACCAGCTCTGCCCCGTTTCTTCGCCTTTCATCTGCCTGTGCATTCGTCCACCTCAGTCCATTCTCCTCAGATATGTAGGCCCATGTGAATATGCCGACCCTCAGTCTTATTTCAGATGAATGACTAGGATTGAAATTTGTTTCAGATTTTAAATTAATTGCAGTTTTGAAATTGAAAATGTAATTGGCACAAGTATTCCAGAACTTTTTTTCATAGTTAGAGAAATTAGTCCTTTGTCCTTATTCCTTCTACTATTTTATCAATATTAAAACCAATGAAAGTGTTCATACTTCCAACTGGCAGTGGTCACCCTGGTGTTTGAAAACAGTCTGTTTATTTCCGGGAGATTACCTCCCTCTTTTCCTCAGCAAAAGGAGAGAAAATTGTTAGTCTGATCAATTTTGTGAAGTAGCCTCTTTTTTCAGTAACCGACATTAAGAAGACATTAATAAACTGATACGTTGGGGAAACAAGTACTTCTTAAGCTGTTTTTCTCTCTTTAACCGAATGTTTTTCAGAAGCGAACACCCCCTGGCTCAGCTCTACTGCCATTCAATCATGGAGCACCATCACTTTGACCAGTGCCTGATGATTCTTAATAGCCCAGTAAGTACCTACTTTATGGCCGTGGAATTTTCAAAGAGAGCTTTATAAATTCAGTTTTATTTTTAAGTTTTGGACTTATTCCCAGCGTCATAAATTCTTGAGCATGCTTTATTCCTTTTTGGGTAAGGAAGGCAAAGCCAAAACATTTGAGATCTTCCCAGCCTTACTTCCCTGGACAACCCAAACTGTCTAACTGATGCCTGATAAAGGGTATCTGGTTACTCACTCTCTTTGGTTATGGCAAACTAGAAACAAACAAAACTAATATTTTATGGCTCTCAATTCTCCCCCCTCCCCTTTTTTTTTCTTTTGGCCAAATGAAGTGGTTTATACAGCTTTCAAAGGCTTGCTTTCACAACACCATGCCTGTTCCTCTTTCTGCTGAAACTTCTGACCACTAACAAGCTGCTATGTTAAGAAATTAAACTCTTCAAAGTTCGGTTAAATGAATATTTATCAGTGTAAGAAAGCATATGATGTGTTATGCTAGACAAATAAATGCTAAGGAAAATAAAATTAAAATAATGTATGCCAAAAGATTAACAAAGGTTTTCTATGTCTAGTTATTAGTGCTTTTATCTTCTCATTTTGATTTGTTCACTATTCACATTATCTACTATATGCACGTATTACCTTTATAGTAAGAAAAATGTGAACGTTGTAATTATTATGTGGAAGAAGCACAATGCATAGTAGATAATCTTAAAGCAATTTTACCTCCATCTTTTTGGGTTTCCCCCACATAACTAGTTCTTTTCTGAGCCCTAGAAGAAAACTTGGGATGGCCATGACTTTTCTGGTTGTTCTTTTGTAAGTAAAGGCCTTCTAATTACGTTAAGTCCCAAAATAGAGTATACAATTCTCAATTTAGAAACCAAAATGTCCAGTTCTGCATAATACTCTGGATTTTGGATTTGTTTTAAAGTTTCAGGTTCTCCCCCTACCACCCTGGTTGGCTTCTCCTAACTCCTTCCTCATCCCTAACCCCCCATGTAGATTCCTTCCCCTCCAGACTTGGAGATTAGGAAGGGAGGACAGGTAAGAAGAGGGGCAAGAAATTTCTCAACACATTGCTACTGTTAGGAGCGTCTCACTCTTTGTGCCTGGCAGGTGTTTAAACCAAGTTCTTTGCTTGTGGGTGAGTTCATGATGCCTGCCAAGTGCCCTCATTGTGGGGCTTTTCTACCAGATGTTTTTTTAACATGAATGATCTCTTTCTGGCTTAGTTTTGGCTCCTTCCCCCGCTCCTGAAAATCTGATCGTTCACTTTCAGCTCCTTTCCATTAAGGTTCTTTAGCCTTCTTTGTGGTCCTCTTGAAAAGGACAGGACTGAAACCAATCCAATGCCTCCAAACTTGGAGAATGCAAGCCATCCCATTTAGTAGTAACCTCCCCATTTCTGCCAAAGTCAGAGTGGCTGGTAAGCCTGTGTCTTGTCATTCAGATTTCCAGACAAGAGTTAGACACAAGACCGCTGTGGCCACTCCCACTCTCACTACACTACAGGAGACATATGTAGAGACTTCATGCCCCTGTCTTATTTGAGATGAAGGAGAACACAATCTCACCTCCCCTAAACATCTCAGTGTGAATGAAGGGTTAAGAGTTTTACAGCCAGTTTGGTAACCTCATTATAAATTCTGCATGCAACAAATGCCTGATTGGGTCCCAGTTAAGTGCCTGACTTCAGCCCAGGTCATAATCTTGCAGTTCATGGATTTGAGCTCCATGTCAGGCCCTGTGCTGACAGCTCAGAGCCTGGAGCCTGCTTTGGATTCTGTGTCTCCCTCTCTCTCTTCTCCTCCCGTGCTCACACTTTGGCTCTCCCACTCTTAAAAACAATAAACATTAAAAAAATTTAAATTCTGCATATAGTTTAATACAGATTGATAAAGTATGTGATTAATATGAATTAGTTCATGTGTGACTGGTAATTGACTGATGTTAGTGTAAGTGTCCAAGTTGTATTCTTTCATCCACAAGTTCTCTTAGATAAGGTACAAGAATTATGGGAGTTGAATTTTTGACCTTATACAAGACAGAAAAAAATCCCTCTGCTTGACTTTTGCTCAGGCGCCCCTTCTGCTCCATTTCAAGAATATTGAAAATGGGCATTTGCTCCCTTGCTCTGGACCACTTGCTTTAGGCTCCGAGGAGGTTGCTCTTCCTTTGGTGCCCACCTTAACAGCTGCCACACGGTTTCAGTGATCCGTTCCCATCCACGTTGTCTCTGGGCCCCATGAGCCGTCGCTTCCACGCCATTGTTTTGTGTGTCTTGACTATCCTCAGGGGGCCTCCGGAGCGGCCAGCCTGAGCCGACAGGGTTACCTCCAGATGCACCGGTTTTCGGTTTTGTTTACGCTCTGGTTATAAAGCTTCATGGGCTTTGTATGATTTGCCCCAGCACTATTTTTTCCCACAAACCATGTCATTTTTAATGTGTAGTTTTTCAGAACTGAGACTTCTAAGGAATTATAGGCTGTGTTGTAGTAGTAGAGACATCTGTACTTTCCTTGGGATTTGCTATCTGCCTCTTTTAAAAATATAAAACTTCCATTTTAATATCTTGCTTAGTTTTAAAGAAAGCAAATATGCTAAACTTTTTTCTAAAGCATATTTAACAGTATCCCTAGCATAGGTAACTATGTTATTAAATAACATAACTTACTAATTACATAGTACATTAGTACTTAGAAGAAATTTGGTTGTGTAGATGGCTGGTCTCAAATTATAAGACCATATAAACATTCTGTCTTTGTAAGCACCAAAACCTAAGAATTTACAGTCTCTTGGTTTTGGAAGTGAAAATAAAAATATAACACCAAAAGGTATTTCCTTTTCCATTTGAAATTGTTTTATCTTAAAATACACGAAAGTATCAGTTATTTTCTAAATAGTTTTCTTTCTGGCCCAGAATCTAAAGTGATTTCATATTTTAAACAATGTTTATGGTTGTAATTACAGATTCATTAATTAGATACATGCCACAATTTTGGCATCTAATTCTTCTTTTACTGGTGTTCTGGCCCTGGCCTGCCACACTCGGGAGTTTCTCTTTCTTCAGGACAAATCCTCTGCCTCCAGATGTCATTCCTATACCTCTGGGTTTTTCTTGGCCCTGAGATGTAGGAAGCACATCTGACTCAACTTGGGGATGTTGTTCTGAGTATATGCTGAATCCCCAAGGAATGTTTTATGTAGTTCATGCTCAGAGAGCCACTATGTCTTAAATTACAGACAAGAAATTTAAAAAATGGTTACATAGCAAAAAGTTTCTGTTATTTGCACCTGGATTAGCCACCTTTTCAATATTTCCCTTTTTTAATGTTTATTTTTTTACTTTTGAGAGAGAGAGTGCGAGCAAGGGAGGTACAAAAAGAGAGGGGGACAGAGGATGTGACGCAGGCTCTTCGCTGACAGCTAGAACTCACGAACGTGAGATCATGATCTGAGCTGAGATCAAGAGTGGGAGGCTTAACTGACTGAGTTCTCACAGCTGTTTCAACCGCGCTTGCTTCTTATGACCAGTCAGTCTGCCTTTGGCTCATGCCCCACACCACCCTCTATATCTGCATGTTACTACAGGACACACAATTTTCTCAATACTGATTAAGTTAAATTGTATAAATTTGCACCCAAAAACTGTTATTAGACTTATTACAAAAGCCATAGACGAATGATTCTTTAAATAATCAATGTTTAAAAGTTTTATTATTCCCTTCTAGACGTCCATTGACATGGCTTTGATTTGGGAAGACTTGGTGGCTCAGTCGGTTAAGCGTCTGACACTGACGCGCAGAGCCTGCTCAGGATTGATTCTCTCTCTCCCTCTCAGTCCACCGCAACCCCCCCACCTTGCTCTCTAGCTCCCTCTCAAAATAAATAAGAATAAATGCAAAAAACTGTGGCTTTGATTTTTCAGAATTTCTCTTGCTGTTATAATAGTTAACCTGCCCAAAGGACAAAGATATAAAGTTATTCAATTTTAGGCCTGGACTAAGACCTAAGGAGTAGAAGATTTGGAAAAACATGCATGTGTAGGTAGATGTACCATTATGAAGCTATATTTTCTTATAGGACAGGCTGATGGGGGTGGAACATAGAGGGGAAACATCATTTCATGGCATTTGAGTAAGCAGCATCCTCTGTATTCACTAGGTTAGAATACTAGGCATGTGTTTAAGATATATCACTAAATCTTCAGATTTTGCTTTTTTTTTTAATGTTTACTTATTTTTGAGACAGAGAGAGACCGAGCATGAGATGGGGAGGGCCAGAGAGAGAGGGAGACACAGAATCCGAAGCAGGCTCCAGGCTCTGAGCTGTCGGCACAGAGCCCGAAGTGGGACTCCAACCCACGAACCGTGAGATCATGACCTGAGCCGAAGTCGGAGGCTTAAACAACTGAAACACCCAGGCGCCCTCAGATTTTGCTCTTGTCAGACGCTTCTCCAGTGGCATGCTAATAATGGTTTTCTTTCTTATCAAGGGCAATCAGATTCTCAGCGGCCTCTCCATTGAAGAATATAAGACCACGTTGAAAATAATCAAGCAAGCTATTTTAGCTACAGACCTAGCACTGTATATTAAGTAAGTTTTAAGAAATATTCTGAGATAAATAGGTCTTGGAGGTGTTTAGATTGTTTCAAACTTTTTTTCCCCACAGGTTTTATTTTATTTATTCATTTATTTTTTAAAGTAGTTTATTGTCAAATTGGTTTCATACAACACCCAGTGCTCTTCCCCACAAGTGCCCTCCTCCATCACCACCACCTCTTCCACCCCCCTCCCCCTTCAACCCTCAGTTCATTTTCGTATTCAGTACTCTCTCAAGTTTTGCATCCCTCTCTCTCCCCATCTCTCTTTCCCTCTTCCCCTCCCCCGGTCCTCCATTAGGTTTCTCCTGTTTTCCTGTTAGACCTATGAGTGCAAACATATGGTTTCTGTCCTTCTCTGCCTGGCTTACTTTGCTCAGCATGACACCCTCAAGGTCCACCCACTTTCCTACAAATGGCCATATGTCATTCCCTCTCATTGCCATGTAGTACTCCATTGTGTATATATACCACATCTTCTTGATCCACTCATCAGGTGACAGACATTTAGGCTGTTTCAAACTTTTCAAATGCACTTTAGGAAGTTTTTAGATTATAAAGACAAATGTCCTGGCAAATCAAATACCTTGTGTTTCAAACTATGGTACAGTTTTTTAAGGGAAGCCAGAAAAGTCTACTCCTTTGGCATATGCCTTAATGCTAGAAATTACAGAATACAGGGTCGTTTCTTACGTTTATCTCCTGCTATGCCTCTGAAGTTGTGCACAAGGTAAGTAACCATACTAAGGTCATTCCAAGCTAGTTTGTCCAACCTGAAGGTTCCAGAGTCCATCTGCTTTTCCTCCTTCCCTCCACTTCCCCAGCTTCTGTCCATGTTACTATTCCTTTATACTGTCATCTGAGCCTAGGTGGGCAGGAAGAGGAGCTAAGTGCCAGACATATAAATCTTGTTTCTTTTTATTTGATTTTGGCAGAAGGAGAGTATTAATATAGAACTTTAATTAGTGACGTTACTGATTCAAAAGTTAGAGTGCGCATTAGAGTAGTATTTGTCATGCACGTCTACATTTCCCTGTAATTAAACTGCCTTTCTAAAAGCTAGGAAAGACCGCTGCATTGGGGCAGGCATTAGTTTCCCCCACGCAGACCGAGATCTTTGCTGCTCGGGTCGGGGCGAGGGGAGTCTGGCGGTCACACTTGGGCTCCCTGAAGCCCAGGCCTTTCTCCTCCCGCACAGAGATTCATATGTGTGGCTTTAACCACTCTTATGGGAAGTAAAAACAAACAGAACAGACACAAAAACCCAGATCCCAGGTATCTACTGTTTTACATCTAAAAATAACTGCACCTAAAGGTGTCGTGCCATTGAGTCTGGGAGCACTTAATTAGGATAAAAAAATACAGCAAACTTCAATTTATTTAAAGTGATTGCAGAATAAAGATGACCAGACTACCAAGAATGTGAAAATACCTGTAACCCCAAAGGCTGCCCAGACTTTCCAGGCCACAAAGGTCTCTCCTCAGAACCCTCTGCAACCTGGTTTTCATTTTTGGTACTCAAGTCACTTACAGTTCGTTTTGTTATGTAAGCTTTTTTTATGTTTGTTTTGTGTCTCTGACTAGATTTTAAACATTGTGAGGACTCGTGTCTTACAACTTCCCAAGATGCTTAACAGTGTTGGGCACACAGGAAGCATTGACTATACACTGAGTGAATAACAGTGTATACTTTTTACCCTACACCATAATGTATAAGAATAAGATATATGAAATTGAACTGAAGCCATATAGATCTGACTATGCCATACACATAAAATATCAGGTCATTCTTGGCATCAAATTTTAAATTTGTTTTATTTTCTTAAAATCATGCTTCAGAATTGAAATTACCATTATTTGTGATCCGTAGTTAAAAACTAAATGAGGTTTATTGTTTTACCCAAAGAAAATGGCACAAAGGAAGAAAGTGAGGTATTTTTCACTTTTTAAATGATGATTTCTATATTGGATTCTAAGATGAGAAAAAAACATTAGAGATTTTTTTTTTCCCCAAAAATTTACTCCGTGGGCCTTTGTTAGCTGAAGGAATGGAGCCTGGGGACTAATCATAACTACCATATGTTTTTCTTTGACTTTCAAGGAGACGAGGAGAATTTTTTGAACTTATAAGAAAAAATCAATTCAACTTGGAAGATCCTCATCAAAAAGAGTTGTTTTTGTAAGTACATTTACTGTCCTTAACGCTGAAGTTTTGCTCTCCAGTTAATTTTATAATGATCAGATTGTATTGCAATTACAATTATAATGTAATGAATGGTCTTAGAGGCTGTCAGAATTCTCTGGAGTTGTATAAAGGGCTGAATATTAATACTTATCTGAAAAGAAATGCATTTGCAAATTCAAGTGAATAAATCACTCTTTTGTCCTAGAAAGACCTTTCAAATGTGGTGGAATATCACTGCAAGGCTACAGGGTCCCCCTGCTCATATTCCCAGTTCTTTGGAATGGAAGAGCTGAAAATAGCACCCCAAAGCTGGTGGGAATAAAGAAGTAGCTGTGAAGTGTTTACTTCTCCTGACTGATGATGGAGTAGCACCAGCAGAACCCCGAGGTTTCCCTTTTCCTCGCCTGTAAGCCCGCCCCTCCCTTCTAGCTCTAGATACCATCCCTTTGCTGTTACTATTCCTACTTTTGCCATTTGCCTTTTGCCGTGGCTAGAACTGGATCCATAAAAACAGCAAGCAGTCAATAAAAAAAAAAAAAGAATGACACAGAACACCACGTTCAGCACTATTACAAATCTGAAGTCCACATTTCTGTAAATGGATTGACACTACTTACATGCAAATGAAGAATCAGATTATAGGAAAACATTACACAAATGCCTGGCTGTCTGTTCTATGTAACCATGCTTTATTTCATAGCCTCAAAATGTTTTTCGTAAGGGTCCCTTAGAAATGTATAGACATGTAGGAGCACCTGGCTGGCTCAGTCCGCGGACCAGGCGACTCTGGATCTCAAGGTTGTAAGTTCAAGCCCCATGTTCAGTGTAGAGATTACTTAAAAACAAAAATATTTTTTAAAAAAAAGAAAAAGTATAGACATACTGTTGTCATTAGGGAACAGTTTTTCCCAAAACAAAAAAGAAATCCCACCTTGGCTGCAAGTCTGCTCCAGTTTCCGCTCTTGCAGACAAGTACTCGTTCTTCTAGTGCTCGGTGTCACCACTTGAATTCATGTGTCCGATTTTAGTGAAGCTCATTTAGGAGCATAAAGTTCTTTGGAGGAGGCAGTTTAGATTGGCAAGCATTGAAATCTTTCATGAAAATGGGTTTAAGCAGTGATTAAAAATATCTCTGGTGCACTCACTTTTACCAAGAGCGTTGGTGTAAGAGGCAGAGTAGTAACAGAAAACCGTTTTAAGGATAACATGCTTTGAAGTTGGATTTCCCAGCAGGGACAAACAAGGGTTACTGTCCTTTGCTACAAGTATTTCTCTGTGACGGTGACTGGCCTTTTTTGTCTGTTTCTCCAAACAAATTATTACAAACAGGTATCTGGATCCAACATGGGAAAACACCTGCTAAATACAGAACCATTTTCATACGCTAGGTGCGGTACCAAGCTCTAGAGCGCCTTGTCACCAACCCCAGAGTCCGGTGTGGTTTGTACTTCTCTGAACAACAGGAACACTAAAGAGCCCTGTCCTCTCATATCCTTCTCTTTCTCTGGCACATAGTGTTTGTAAGTCAGAGCTTTTCACATAGAAGTCACTGCACGTGTCGAGTGCATGAGGATGACCACCCGAATTCTTGCTCTCAGGACCTTATATCAATATGATATCCAGTGTTACCTTTTAATGATTAATTATTAGTAATCAATGCGTTCTCATCTTACTATCCTTGAGAATGGAATACCAAGGTGAAAAAAAATAGTAACAGCAGGCAAGTTTTTACCCAGAGGTTAATAATTCCTCTCGTGCCAATCTGGAGCTAAATGAGGCATTTTTAGGGAAAATTCCAGTAGTTCAGTGGGCAACCAAAACAGTGACACTCTGCTATCACCGAAGCAGCCACACTTCCATGAAGTTGTTTCTGTTTCTTTTGTCTTTGTACTGCCGTCTCCACAGTTTAGGGAGCTTTAACTTAACCTTTTTACCAGTAACTGTTCACTGAAAATTTATGTTCACATGAAAAGTAAACAGTAGTATTGGGCTTCTTTCTCCCTTAACAGAGCGATGCTGATGACAGCTTGTGACCTCTCTGCAATTACAAAACCCTGGCCTATTCAACAACGGGTATGTTGCTTGCTGACAGTAAAAGTAGTAATTAAACAGTCAAAGTAGGAAAAGTCTGTATTCTTAAAGGTAGCTTCTAAAGTATTTGTGGAATGTTTTATATAATTTTTAAGTAGTATTAAAGGAAGATAATTGGACATAAGCAGGTTTTCTTTCGTAGAAGATTCATTAGCACATATTAATATTTATAACATATTAAGGAAGACAGCATCTACACTAACATGGCAAAACCTAGCTGCTGATAATCTCTAATTCCAGTACTACTTCTGGCTCACTTAGGAATGCTTTTTAGCACATTTCCTTAATAACCTTGAAAAACAGAAAAATCAAATTATTTTTCTTCTTCTCATTTTTCTTTATGGTTAGCCTACCATTCTATACCTCAGCTCTAAGTAGGCATTAATGAGTAGAACTGAAACATTTCCTAAGTCTTATAAATATAGGAAGTGTGGATACAAGGTGTCAGGAAGCACGTACTCAGGGCCTGTGGCTGGGAGGCTAGAAATACCTCCTTCTCTCTAAATAAGTAACTGCCATACCATTTTGCAGAAGCAGTAAAGGCCCTAGTTTCAGAAGAGGGACAGCTATACATGCAGGGATGTGTGTATTGTGGTTTTGTTTTTTGAGACCGTATTTTGAATCCTGAATGCACCACGTGAGACTGATGACAGCCTGCTGTTGGTCAGGGCCCTGATCTGCAGTCACGGCGCCCGTGGCAGCTTCGTCTCATGAAACATACATGCTGAGAAAACAGTATCAGAAGTGTGCTATCCGTGTGCCAAAGCAGACGTGCCAAACCACTCCAGAAAGGTGGTCTTTACTCTGTAATACAGGGGACGATACACCCATTTCTAAGTAGGGAAGGGAATGGAAGAAGGAAGGATTTGTCTTTTCATCTATCCTTTCTTCTTAATCAGATCCCAAAAAGGTAGAGCAATGAGGTTGGGTCCAGACATAAAAAGCAGTATTATAAAGCCTCTATAATTAGAACAGTTTGGGTGACAGACCAGTGGAACACAATAGAACTTTGAGAATTGCATAGAACATTTCATATATAATAAAGCTAGCGTTTCAAATAACTGGGGGAAAAGAGAGACTTTACTGAATAATTTTAGAGTGACTTTCACATCTTCTATAAACAAATGGCAAAAGACACAATTCAATCTATTCTGCATATTTAAATTCCAAATGGAGCATAGATTTCAAGCTGGAGAGTTAATTTTATTTAGAAGTGCTAAATAAAAACATTTGTGGATTCTTCTATAACTTAGGAGTGATAAAACTTTGCTAACTATGACTCAACATGCAGCAACAATAGAAAAGACTGATAAATTTGATTATATTAAAATGAAAAAAAATAAAGCGTTTGCATGGCAAAATATAAACAAAGTAGAAGTCAATGAGAAACTGGTAAAGATATTTGCAACTCATATTTGGTAGATAACCCTAATGTTAAAGAACTTGTAAAAAATAGAGAAAGAAAAGGCCAAGAATCCTACAGAAAAGTGGGCCAAACATTTGAACAAAAAGTTGATGGAATGTGAACGGCTCTTACTATGTGCAAAAGTTCTGAGAACTTCATTCATAAGAAAAAAATGCAAATTAGAACTATGCTGACACACACAACAACCTTACATAGAATCCCGTAACAGCTTCATCCCTGTTATAGTGGTAGTTCCCACAGCAGACGTGCTCCAGGGCGCCCAGAGGCTGCCTGAAACCACAAATAGTACTGAATCCTTATATATACTATGCCTTTTTTCCCTATACACGAATAACTATTGTAAAGTTTAATGTATAAATTAGGCACAGCAAAAAATTAACAGTAACTAAAAATAGAACAATTATAAAAATACTGTAATAAAAGGTATGTGGATGTGGGGTCTCTTTCTCAGAACATCTCCTTGTGATGACGGGAGATGATCACGTGACAGGAAGTGAGGTGAAGGATCTAGGCGTTGTGATGTAGCTTAGGAACTTCCAAATATATATCAGATGAAGGATCATCTGCTTCTGGACCACAGTTCATGCCAGGTAACTGAAACCATGGAAAGCAAAACCGGGAAAAGGGAACTACTGTAGTTAGAACTAGAAACAACCCAAACATCTTATCAACAGGAGAACAGCTAAACATACTGCAGTCCATTCCTTATTCAGTGGAGCCCTGCTCAGCAATAAGGAGGAAGTAACCACTGACGCATGCAGCAACATGATGTGTCTCATAAACACTATACGGAGCAAAAGAAGCCATACACAAAAGAATATGCCCTGTGATTTCATTTATATGAAGTTCTAGACCAGGCAAAACTAATCTACAGTGAGAGAAATAAAACAGTGATTGTGAGCAAAGGGAGGGAAGAAGAGGCAGGAATTGACTGAGAAGGGTCAAAGGCAATAGAAGTATTCCGTATCTTGGATGAGGTATTTGTTACATGTTTATATGCATTTGTCAATACATTGAACTCATGATCTATGTGGTTCACAGTATGTAAATTCTACTTCATTAAAAAAAAACTGAGATACCATTTCTCAGTTTGCAAAATCTAAAGTTTTATGATATACTATATTGAAGAAGTTGAGGGAAAACAAGGAATGAAAAAAATGAAGCTCTTTGGAAGTTTATAAATATACATATTCATTATTTACCATTACATCTAGGAATCTTATCCCATCCCAAAGATATATGGGAAAGAATATAAAAAGTATTTGTACAAGGCTATTCATTTTAGTGCTATTTGTAATAGCAAAGATTATAATAGCAAATATGCATCAGTAGGTTTCTGATTGAATAATTTGTAGCACACTTACACAGTGAGTTCTATGCAGTGTTAAAAAGAAATGAGGATTATCTGTCTCCTACTATGGAGTGATTACAAGGATCTACTTTTAAGTGGAAAAAAAGCAAGGTAAAGAAAAAGTATATGGTATTCTATCATTTAATTAAGAAGAGGGAAAGGGGGTCCCTGTGTGGCTCAGTAGGTTAAGTATCTGGCTTCGGCTCAGGTCATGATCTCACAGTGAGTGAGTTCAAGTCCCACATCAGGCTGTCTGCTATCAGCACAGAGCCTGCTTTGGATCCTCTGTCCCCCTCTCTCTCTTACCCCATTCATGTGTTCTCTCTCTCTCTTTCTCCTTTTCTCCCTCAATCCCTCCCTCGCTCTCTCTCTCTCAAAAATAAATAAGCTTAGAGAGTAAAATATGAATATATGTAATTATTTGCTTAATATTTTAAAAACCTAGGATTAACCACAAAAAAAAGTAATGATTCCCTATAAGGGAAGGAAGGAACAGGATTTAGGGAACCAGAACCATGGTACCATGTAAATAGTTTAAAATCATAAGGTTGAATTCTCAGCACTAAACCTTAAAGGTAAAATGAAACAAACTTGATTTCAGTTGAAAACCATAGTGATTTTAAAACAGTAATTTGACCATGTATCTCTTATTGGGATGTACCCTAAAAACAAAAAGGAATTACCAAAAAAAAAGCCTTTAAAACTGTTTTCAATAAAGTTATTATTAGTGGTAATTTTATGTAGATATTCAGTCACAATTGTAGATGATTTGGGATAAAAGCAAATAAAAAAATTGTATTGGTATTGTTGAGAGCTAGGACTGGCCGTGGGAGTGGAAAGATAAGGATCTCAGGTGGGTTGGGTTATGCAGAAACACCATAGGCCTGCATTTGAATTGAAATGTTGTGGGGGCGCCTCGGTGGCTCAGTTGGTTGAGCCTCCGACTTCGGCTCAGGCTATATGATCTCACGTTCCTGGGTTCTAGCCCTGCGTCGGGCTCTGTGCTACAAGCAGAACTTGTAGCAACTGAATTTTTATCTCAGAGCCTAGAGCCTGCTTCAGAGTCTCCTTTTCTCTTTGCCCCTCCCCACTCATGCTCTGTCTCTCTCTGTCTCAAAAATAACTGAAACATTAAAAAATTTAAAAAAAAAGAACTGTTGTATGAACATCTGTTGTGTCCTAGCTCCATTCTCTGAAAGAGCTTACAAATGCTGATCACCTGGTAGTAATGAACAAACCTAGTGCCCGCTCTGAGGTTCCTGAGTACCTCATTAAAGGACAAGGGCTCCAACAAAGAAATGTCTGATACCAGTTTTAAAGCAGGAAATGTACAGAATGAGCCTAGAGCAGGGAAAGCAGGGAAGCTTTCAAAGAATGATAGGATTATGTCAAAAGAACAGAGATGCCAACTTAATAGGCTCCACCTGGCCAAAATGGAGCAATCTGAGTATCAATAAAGATTGAAATACATTAAATATGTTTAAAATTAAAAGTTCAAAATAATAATAAAAATAATAAAATAAAACCTTCCCTGGTCATCTTTGATAGTTGCTTGGGAACCAAGTTACTTTTTTAATGGTAATTAAAGTAGAGAAAAATCAAACATTTCTCCTGCTTTGCTTTTTTTTTTTTTATCTCTTGTTTTTCTTATACAAATTGTACTTTAGGGTAACTAAATAATTGATGTGGGGAATTTTCTTTTTATTGTATTTCAACTAATAAAAGAAAAAGGAATGATTGCTTTGAATATCACCTTTTTGCAGCCATTAAGGTAGTGGATCTACTAGACAAAGATCATTAATGATCGCTAATATCACAAAAAGGGAGGCAGCCAGGCATTAAATAGCTCTTAATGGAAGTACACAGCACTGCCTATGAAGTAGTTAAAGAAAAATTTCAGTCTGGCTAATCAAGGCCCTAGAGCTCACTACCATTGTGTGGAAATATAGGACACAGAGAAACAGTAATCAACATCATAGGAATGCAATTAGCAAAATCCAGATAGTAGGAAACTGCAGGATAAACAACCCCGTTTATTTAACAACCACAAAAATTATAAGGAAATTTTTTTAGATAGAAGGATATACATGTAGATTAAAATTAATTTAAAAGGCACAGCAATCAATCACAATACATGCAGCTATTTGATATTGTGTTTTCCACAGCACAACAGGTGCTTAATAAATATCATTGCCTATGCATACAGATGGGCACACACTGCCTTTTCCCCCACTAACTGCTGAAGTTGAAATAACATGCTGCGTTTTTCTGCCTAATTTCAGATTACAAACCCTACCCTTTGTGATTAGATACATATTTAAAAGCAAATAAAATATAATTTCTATTATTGTTATTTTTATTATAATTTTGCTGATGTGGTTGAAAGCTAGATTTGGTAGATTTTATTATCTTTATTCAAAGACTCGATCCTATAGAGTTATATGCTTTTAACTGCCAAAACCTAATCTGTTATTTATTTCAGATAGCAGAACTTGTAGCAACTGAATTTTTTGACCAAGGAGACAGAGAGAGAAAAGAACTCAACATAGAGCCTGCTGTAAGTCTGAGACCTTGTTGGTGGGAATTAAATCAATACATCTCTTTAGTGTGGACTTCTTATACTTCTATGAGATTTTTCCTTAAGAATACAATTTCTTTTCATTTTATTTTTTTTAAAAACATTTTCCTTATTAAAAGAATTATACATGTTTATCACAGAAAACATAAGCAAATAAGAGAAGACAAAAAAGACTCTTTGGTTCATCATACTGTACCTACTTTTCTGTAATTTGTGTTTTCTATTTAAGTATCATAAGCTACTTTTCATTCTGGCAGATAAGACGTAGATCATGCATGTTATTTCTAGCGATTATCTGAGATAGATCAGCCATAGTCTGCCCACCACTTCGGGGGTGATGTTTGCAGTATTCACTGTTACCAATGGCACGTTGGTAAACATCTCTGCTGCTAACTTTTCTGTGCCATTTCTCATGATCCTGTTAGGAGAAATCACAGAATTGCTGTGTTGAAGGACACAGATTTTAAAGGTTTTTGATACTGCCTTGTTTACATAGAGTGTGGATCTCACAGACAAGAAAAAGATGCTTCTCAAACCGTTTTTAGCTTTTGGAATGAGTTTTTCCTGAAAATGAAGCATAGTCATTTTTTAAAAATTCACATGGACTTTTATTGAGCCGATGTTAAATGAGACGTGCTTATGCCCCCCTTTCTGTGTAGTTTCATCCACTCTGCTCTTTAGCCTTGGCTGGGCCCATCCCGTCTCACTAGTCTTTCACAGTTAACTCAGTGTCCTGTAATATAATGGGAGGCTCGTTCAGAAGCTCAGAATCTTCGTAGAAGGTCTGGGTAGCAGAGTGATGGTAACAGCTAATGGGGAATTTGCTTCATTTGAAACAAGTACTGTGACAGACTCAATGCTTCCCATGGGGTGCTGGGCTAGTCTGGTGCTCCAGCCGTGACCTCCTGGGAATAAGCAGAATGACATCTGCATAATCGTCACTAAGAAGGCTCTCTGTGTGAACTGAATTGTAATCAGCTGTGGCCTGAGTGGCTTCCCCCTCGAAGCTGAGGGTGTTTGATTCCACATCAATAGACCATTCAAAGCCTGTGTGTTCTCCAAATACGCGTCAGTGGTCAACTCTAGGGCAGTGGTTGACTCGAGTAGTGATGAATTCCGAGGGTGGTATGGGAAAGTCAGCCAGGATGAACAAGACAGAGGATCGGGCCTTTCTGAGCACAGTGCTGGCAGGGAGTGCAGGAGGCTGGCACAGGAAGGAGACAGAGAGGCAGGTATCAGGCCTTCGTCAGCTAACTCAGTGATTCATGTTTGGAGCCAACTTGCATTGTGTTCTTTAAATAAATGCAGATCTGTGTGTGTGTGTGTGTGTGTGTGTGTGTGTGTGTGTGTGTGTGTTTCTGTGTTTGTGTTTTCAGGATCTAATGAACAGGGAGAAGAAAAACAAAATCCCAAGTATGCAAGTTGGGTTCATAGATGCCATCTGCTTGCAACTATATGAGGTATTTATACAAAAACACTAGCCTTGCTAAACGTAGACTGTTACGAATTAAAACCTCAAGTAAATTGAAGTGATTAACACTAAGCCCTTTTTTTTTTTTTTGGCTGATGAACATGCTGGTTGCATTGAACAAGGAACACATTTTGTATTTGATTTTTCTCAAAAAACTTTAATTCATCAATGTATAACTATCTGCTGAGTGCCTACTGTGTGCTAGACTAGCAAATTGATGTAGGAACACTAAAAGGATTATATGCCAGTACTACCTTAAGGAGGTGTACTGTGCATACTTATGTCAGCATATTCATCTAAGCTTAGGCATCAATAAAGAAAAAAAATTGTCCAACTGTTTCTCATTATATAATGTAGCTTTCATATTATCAAGAAAAAAATTTTTAACGATGAAAAAAGGTAGCAGGAAGAATATTACAGGGTCCCATTTCCTTGCACCTACTGGCTTGGGATTTTTACTTTTTAGGTAAAGATATTCTCCCTAAAACATCCAGTTTACTAGTTTAGATGTTCATGCCCCAAATACAGAAAGTAGATGCTATCCTTGCTTTTAAAAGATTAAATAGGAAATTGTCTTCAGTTTTTATTATTTGGGAAAACGGCATTTATCATAGAATGTTAAGATTCAAACCCTAGAATCTTCGAATCCAGACGTTTTCACAATTCAGCAAGTTTAATCCTACATTTCATATGTGTGCAAGGATTTACTTCGTTTGAATCTGCTGTTAAAATCTATATACTATTGACATGTACTTTTACTGTTATGTATTATAGAAGTAATACTGTTCTTACTGGAGAAAAATCAGAGAATTATAATTCCCCTACTCAGACACTACTGTTAATATATTACTGTATATGCTTTATGACATTTTCATATTTTTCACTTAAATTTCCTTGTAACTCATAATACATCATAATGTATTTTTAAAGCCTGCAAAGTAGTAACATAATATACCTAGCCCTTTTGTTGAGTATTTACATTATTTTCAAAGTATGTACGGCACTATAATAGTTGGTAAATAATAATACCATGCAGAATTATAAATCAATCTTTATTATAATCTTGAATACAAGTCTATTTAAGTGCATCATATAAAACTATTTTATAGAAAAACACAAAACAGGGTGCTTGGGTGGCTCAGTTGGTTAGACGTCTGACTTTGGCTCAGGTCATGATCTCATAGTTGTGAGTTCAAGCCTGCATCGAGCTCTGTGCTGCCAGCTCAGCGCCTGGAGCCTGCTTCAGATTCTGTGTCTCCCTCTTTCTCTGCCCTTCCCCTACTGGCACTCTGTCTTCTTTCAATAATGAGTAAAAATGAAAGAAAAATTTTAAAAAAGAAAAACACAAAACCAAAGCAGTTCCCAATTACAGTCACACTTAAGGAGAGCCATCTGTACTAAAAAATAGCAAAATGTATTGTTTCCCTGCAAAGCGGATTCCACACAGATCCATCTGTAGCATAGCTCAGTCACGTGATTTTGGAACATGCCTGTTTGCTCTCCAGCATGTACTCCTTGTGTGTGTAGATTAAGAGGAATCATACACAAATGATCTGCATATTGTTCACACCACTTGTGAAAGCCCCCAGCGGTGGGCCTGCTTCTGAAATGAGTGTGAGATGTGGCTCTTTGAAAGAGACCTGAGGGGAGAGCTGGTTTCCTGGCTGCCTTCTAGTTGTTTGCTTTCTTTTTCCTCTTAGGCCTTGACCCACGTTTCCGAGGACTGTTTCCCTCTGCTAGATGGCTGCCGGAAGAACAGGCAGAAATGGCAGGCTCTGGCAGAACAGCAGGAGAAGACGCTGGTCAACGGGGAAAGCGGCCAGGCCAAGCGGAACTGAGTGGCCTGTTCAGGCAGAGCGGAAGTTTACAGACGGTGTGTCCTGCAGCATGTCTGGTTTTGCCATGCACTGTACAGATTTAGTGTATACTCGGCCACTGCTGTATTTTTACTTTTGCACAACTTTTAAGAACATAGCATGAAATGTTTTTAGGGGACTATTACATATTTTCTGTATATTTGTTTTATGCCACTGATCTGAGATTATCAATGATACCCACTCTTAGCACATGGGTAAGCGCGCTGTCCGTGATGCTGTGTGTACTGCAAAGTGCATGTTGAATTCTTGCACTGAGATTGTTTTGTTATTTGTTGTTTGGGGTTTTGTTTTTTGTTTTTTGGGGTTTTTTTGCTTGGGGGTTTTAAATAATTGTTTTTGTGTTTTCTGAATTATCGATCTTGTAAAGAATGTTTGGAATCTTTTCTTTCTCAAAAATAGGCTAGGAGAAAATTGAATGTATTCTGTGACATTTAAAACCTTCAAAGGATAAAGTGTTGTTGGCTGAGTGGACTTTAAGGGGAGAGGATACTATTTGTCAAGAATGTATTATCTTAACAAAAAAAGCTAAAACTCTGAAACAGATGGAAAGTACTAGAAGGCAGTATTGTTTAAAAAAAAAAAAGGTATTGTTTAATTGATTCGCTGTTTTTGTTAGAGAGCGGGCAGGGGAGCACTCTTTATTTCACATACATCTATCCAGAGACGACCCATCAAACCATCTCAGTCTGACCTATCCGATGGAAAGCAGGGGAAATCTTAGAAGACACTGATTTCACGGACTTCATGGTTCCGGATTTTATTGAGGGAGGCCTGTGATCCAGAAATGGAATGGCCATATCGGGCAGTGAAGAGAAACATTCTCTTGGAAGACTCTTATGAGTCAGTGAGTGTTTTGAATACTGAATTTCCTTTTTTAAATAACCTCCTTATCATTTTTCTTATACACCATAGTTTTTAAGTGAACATAGGTCTCAACAGAAAATTGAGGAAACAGTGCTAACTGGAACACTGACTCGAGGTGAGGTGTGACTGCAGATGAAAGGTAAAATGAACCATTACTTTTCTTTGTCAAAGGAAGTATAGAGAATAGTTTTAATTATATAAACAGCAACAGGCTATCCTTGATGTTGGGCTCAAACATTAAACAGTGTCTGAGTTTCAGTCACTAAATCGGATAACAAACCTCCCGGGGCCATGGTGCAGCCTTCTCAAACACCTTCTCTAAACCAACATACCCATTCTCCAGAATTCAACATATTCATGAACGTTTTAGAATTCTGAGAGTGTACCTTATATAATGTGACTTAATTCTTACCATTCAGGTTAAAAAAGAAAAAGGTGAAACAAATTGCGTTGCCATTACTTCGCTGTGGTAAAGGCTAGTCTAGGACGTTATCAGCTGTTTGTTGCTATATGTATTATTGTTGTAATACTCGTATTTTCAGGATGTTATTCGATTTTTATTTGATGTCATATAGGTGAGATCTATAAGATTGCCTCTTGGCGGCACTGGTGTGCAAGTACACAGGCTGTTACTAGGATAGCGGATCCGTACACGGTAGCCCCTATGCGTGCATACATAATTCCTTAGAGTAGAAAAACTGAAGAAAAGCAGTCTTCAGTGACCTTTTAATCTTACATGCTGTGATTTAGCAGTTATGCTAAAATTTGCAATCATATACTTTAGTAGTTTGTTTAGACCCATCTAATATATGCCACTGAGATGGATGGAGGTTTTGTATGTGTGTCATTTTAACAGGCAAGAAGATAAATTTAGATTAGAAATTGTTTGATTTACCTTTCGACGGTGGTTTATTTTACTTGACTAGTTTAGCAATTAAAAGAAGTTGGGTAGTACCATGCCTATTCTATTGTTGGAAGTTTAGTTCTCATAAGAAGAGTACTTCTTTAGCACCAGTTGGTACAAATAATTTTACTTTTTAGGAAAATCATTCAATACATAGATTAATATCTGGTACAGGGGCACAAATTAAAGCTTTAGTTCTTATGTGAATATTTTTTCCCATTATCGCCTCAGGTTGGAATACATATACAGTCTTCCGTCACCCTGCTCTATATTTCTGTTACCCAGAAGTTGTTTTTTCTGGATTAAAGTAGTTTTGTTATGGTTATAACTGAATGACATACCATTTCATTTGAATTTTCAGCTCTAAAAGTCCCCACTATTTTACTAAGTTGTTAAAAGAGGTCTATACAATCGCCGGCCTTCTATTTTTCACAGGCTCAGCCCTTGCCAGTCACAGCCCTGTGTGAACTTGGTGTGAGTCACTTGGCCTCTGGGCGCCTGAACACATGGGCTGCTAAAGGACTTCTGTTTGGGTGAAGCCTTTGTCTTCAAGGAGAACTTCGCAGAAGGCAGCTACTGTGTAAGCCTGGGGGTCCTGGAGACCACCGCCAGAAGTGGGATATTGGGCTACAGAGCCTGGTACCTAATCCCACATGTCATTTCCTGTTTCAAAGATTGAAAGCAAAACAATACATTTATTTGGCTTCTCATGTGGATGTTAGTGACTGTGAGATTTTGAGCACCTTGCCTCAAGGTCCAAACTCTGGACAATGGTGTTGTCACCACTGATCGCTTACTCATGAAGAATAGTTTCCTTCAATAAGAGTACTGAGATATGAAAATATATTGGAAATACTGGGTTCTGGGAGGAAGCTGGTCACAGATGTATTCTTGCCTAGCAGTGGAAGTGCCTTTACTTTCAGCGTAGAGCACAAATGTTAGGCCTAATCCAGTTTGATTTTCAATTTTCCCGTGTTTCTCACCAGATTTCACTCCTAACACTTTATAGGTCATCACATGCAGTGCTGTTTTGTTTTGCTTTGTTTTGTTCACAAGAGTGATTTTAAGATGAGAGGAGGAGAAGGTGTGATTGCTGTGCTCTCCTGTGAACAGCTGTAGTTAAATAAGGTGTAATTTAACTGCTCAGTATTAGACATGCAACAGTCCACCTTGTATCGAGGCCCTGCAGCACGTCAGGCACCGTGTCCAGCCAAGGAGACAGAGCAGTGACCTCAAGGAGCTCACCGTCCGCAGGAAGTGCTGGATAAGAGACTTACCAGCTTCTGATCCTGCCAATTTAACGTGAAAACATAGGGTATGTTATATCACTTGCGTTTTCGTCTATAGAATATGTATTATACAGTTTTCCAAGGGCCTTCTTTACCTGGAACTTACTAAGAATCTATCTGTGAACATCCTGCCTTCTAACAAGGATGGATCATCTAACCTGTTGGTAGCTTAAAGAATACCTTACATAAGGCGTCGTATACCACTACATAGATTTTTTCCCATTTGCTAGCCAGACAGAGCTTACTCGGCATTCCCTTAGACGGTTAAATCGCACACAGTTCCGGACCCCTTCTGCTCCACCACAGGGAGCAAGGAAGAAAGTGTTAGAGCTCACTCGGCCCTTCCTTATGCTTCGCAAAAGCTTGTGTAAACATGTCTTAATACATGTCATTGAAAGCAGTGTAAATAGTTGAAAATATAAATTTCTATTACGGTTTAAGAAAAGAAATCCTTATGAATCATCACTAGCCACTGTTAATATCTATTTGTATTCTTATACTTTTTCAATATATTTGAACAAATATATAGTTTCTAGCACTATTTTTGTACTAGGATGAAGGAGTTACTATGTATATTATGTTTAGCTTTAAAGTCATTTTAAATAATTGTGAGTGTTGATTTCTTATCTTTCTCCCACCATGAGAATCATGTCAGAGGACTCTTCTATGACAAAATCACTTTAAAGGAACACTTACCACCCACGATCCCTATATAATCAAGAGATTGTCAGAGTGGTCTTCTGTTGTGCAAACTCTTCACCTGTCAGTTGTTTACTCATTTTGCTATGCTTTGTAAAAATAAAAAGAAGAATGCATAAGTAGGTACGTCTAATGCGTGATTATTAGGGGAATTTTAGGCAGGGAGGAGGGGCCCGATGCTTTGAGAGACTTTGGGCAAGCTAGCCTTTGGTCATATTAGCTGAAAAAATGTGGTTTAATCAAATCATTCCCTTAGCCAAGACTCCTCTCAGTAATAGTCTTCTTTTTTATTAACATCCTTTGCTACCAATTTGAAGGCAACATTTTCCATACCTTCTACACTTGAAGTCAGTAACAGCTCTCTGGAGGGTGATTATTACCGGCTTCCTGTTGCATAAGGAGCTAAGGCTTTACAAACGGCATGAGCTGGATCCAAGCCTAGACCTGTCTAGTTTCAAAGCAGGTATTTATTCCATTTAGTTCTCTCTTTGAATTTTAATTGTAAAAGTTCTCATGCTTAGTGGATCAAATGGGCTATCTACAAGCTTTAGAGATAAGATTTACCACACCCAGAAGGTTTGGTTGTGTTTGGGTTTTTACTGTTAACATTCCTGTAGTTCATACGAATAACTAATGTCCCACCTTCACAAAATCCCAGATATCACCCCGTTTCAGTACTGCTCGTGTAGAGGCATGGAGGTATAATTAAATTCAGAGTATCTGATTCCTTATTTATTTTGCTATTACGACAAGCCCTCTTCATGTGGAACAGAATATCTAGACTATATCTAATCCACAAAACTAAAGACAAAAATAAAATGAAAGCTCATGTAAAATAATAGTTTAGTTTTTTCTGACCAGTAGAGGGCGTGAGAGTTTGTTTTATTTAAAGAAGTACTCCTCTACTGGGTACAATTAATAAAACTTTTTTTAATTTAAAAAAATGTTTATTTATTTTTGAGAGAGAGAGAGAGCATGAGCAGGAAGAGGGGCAGAGAGAAAGAAACCCAAGCAGGGACAGTGCAGGGCCCGACATGGGGCGTGAGATCATGACCTGAGCTGAAATCAAGAGTCAGACACTTAACCAACTGAGCCACCCAGGAGCCCCTACATTTTTTTAATTTTACTGTTTATTTATTTTTGAGAGAGAGAGAGACAGCATGAGCCGAGAAGGGGCAGAGAGAGGATGACACAGAACCTGAAGCAGGCTCCAGGCTCTGAGCTGTCAGCACAGAGTCTGACGTGGGGCTCAAACTCACTCATTAACTATGAGATCATGACTCTGAGCTGACTGAGCCAGGTGCCCCCAAACTTCTTTTTAAAAGATTTTTACTAGCTAAAGAAAAAAAATGGAAATAAGCAACAGAATTAATTCTTGGTTACTGCTCTTTGTGCAGTGATCATTTCATCAAGATGTCCTCCCAACAGTAACAGATCATCTGAAGGCTCTGACTGATACTCAATATTCCATCCAAGCAGACAGCATCCCATTGTGCAGAAAAAGAAAGCTACATGACAACTCTCTTGAACTTACATTCTTGCTATTAACTGTACTGCCTTCTCAGCAAACTGGTATTCCTATGTTTGATATAACCAGTGTCACAATATGATTTTCTGTTTTTAAGACACATGACATTAAATTCACAGAAACTCTTTGAACTTACAGAGAATATGCTCTGATTTTAAGCTATATTCAGTTGGCAAACAAAAATTATGTTTCCAGTTCACAAACCACTTTTTCAAAATAAACATGCACAAAGTTATGAATGGAACCAAAATAATTATTTGAAACCAAAAGAAATCTAATTAAATGGTATACATGATTTCTCTGTGGATTGCCTCATTGTGTGTGTGTGTGTAAAATATACAAGAACTAAGTTGACTTTCTCAATCATCTGACAGGAATCTCAATGGCACTTTCTAGGATTCTTCTTTCTAAATTGCCATGTAAGGGACAAGATTGCATGGCCAGACGGCAGTGGGCAGCAGGGGGAAGCAATAAACATAGACTGTCACAATAGCTTTCAGCCTTTGTATCCCCAACATTAATTACTTTTAACACTATATATCACTTCATATCACTGTTTCCCCTTACCCAACAGGAGTGTTTTTAGGCCTTAGCTGACATATTCCTGTAAGAAACAAGCTTCTCTCTTTACCAACCAGCTCTCTGAAATTCAGGAACTCTCTGGTCTCACTAATCCGCATAACCCAAGGTAGAAAGGCATAAAACATGGTTGATGACTGCCGCAGTTACCACTGCTTGCGCTGCTTACCTGTGCGCATGGTCTCTTTCTCCCTCTCTCTCTCTCACCTCGTGCACGCAAGCCCATAGAAGTCATTTCTAAGGGTGCTCTACTGAGTCTGTTAGAATGAGTTATAAATTTCTTGGGAGATGAAGGGACCCTTATGTCCTACCATTATTCCCTCTTTCTTCAAACGTCTGTTTCTCTCTTTTTTTTTTTCTATTTTACCTCTGGGCCTTCAAACATGTTTGATTCTCCTGTGCCTAAGAACACCTTGAATCACACAGCCCTCCGAACCTACCAGCATCTCTGCATCTTCCTTGTACTTTGAAGGTACTCAACAAATAGTGAAAGAACAAATTTCCATAATTTTCCACCTGACATAAAATTGATTTTTTTATAAAGAAAGGGCAAGGTAATTCCGCTTAAGGGAAACAAAATCAATATAGTGTTTTTAGGAATTCTCAGTTGGACAAGAGCTGAAATTTAAGATGAAAAAACAAGCTGAATAAAATAATGTCTTAGGAAAAAATATTTGTTTTCTTCTGTGAAAAATAAGTTAGCTACCAGACTTTCACTAAAAAACGGATTGCCATTGGTGGCATTACTCCCAGTGGGAATTTTACCATATTGCTACAAACCAAGGAAAAGTCATAAAGGCTAGAGGCCAACAATTTTATGGAGAAGAAAGGATTTACACTTAAATAAGCAAACAAAAGTCAACAAAAGATGCTTATTCATTCACAAATAGTTCATTCTCTACCCAAGCAGGGGTAAACTGAAAAGGCCTCATAGAGCTTCTGGTCCAACGGAAGGTACACACAAGGGACAGTTATCTCTGGTCTGTGCACTGAGGGTGGGAAGTGGAGGTGCTTAATTCAAACTTGAGGGCTCACAGCTGGCTTCCTTCAGGGTGTGATATGAAAAGGGAGAACAACACTCCAGGCGGAAGAAACAATATGACAGTGTGACAACCTAGAGGTAGCAGACTAGAGAACTTGGAAGTCTTCCCATTATTTATTTATTTAAATACTTATTAGTTTTATAATTATGAATGATGACAATTAAAACTACTTATTAATATTATGTATGAATCTTCATAAATGTATAAAATAAAGTAAATGTGCTTTAATAAAGGTATATTTGAACTCTTAAGAAAGAGAAATCCTCAGAGGCCAAAATAAAGCAAATTAAAAATCAAATCAGGAAGCATGTGAACTGATACTTTGTCAGACCGAGGAATGTTTGCAGATCTATATAATGGTGTTTAATGCCCACTCAAGCAGGAAATAAGGTATTTGGGTAATTGTTCTCCAAGTAAAGCTGAAACTTGAAAAAAAGTGAATTGAGGAAGCAATTCACAATGCATAAAGTCAGAAGCCACAAGACTAGGATCAGATCCCCTCGAAATTCAGACAATAGAATTCTTTGATTGAGGCTGTTGGGAGGAATCATTAATTTTTCACTCTTGTATTTCCAAATTAAGGAATACCTCTAAAAGGACACTTTTAGTCTCTTGTTCCACCTCTCACCCAACTCAGTCAAATACCTGATTGGAAGGGGATAGCCATCTGTCCACAGCCCTTAGGTGGATGAAGTAAATCTAACAAAAAGCAGTGAATGCTGGAAATTTGTTTCTTTTCTTTACCTTTCTAACCCTGATCCAATGTGAGTTGGAATTCCCAGGTAAATGTGTCTGGTTATGTGGCCTGTTTCAAAATCTAACCTGCCTAAGGGGTGGGGTTTGAGGCAGGGAAGGTTAGCAAACCCATTTACGCATAGCATGTTCTCCAACCCATACATGTTCTTCCAACACCTTACTTACCTAATTATCTCTGCAAAGCTCTACACCAGCCAGCATCAGTGGTTTTCTCGGAGTGCTACACCTGTCTCCTGTAAGGTCTTTCTAGACTGTCATTCTCCAACATCAGAGGGCCATTTCAATCAGGGGTCTCTCCTGCTTCTGATCAATGTGGTAAATCTGCGCTTTCCTGAGCCTATCTTAGGCTGTGCTGCTCGAGGGATATAATGTACAAGTCAGAACATTCTTACTTACCTGCTAGTGCTGTATAGAAGGCAGGAGTGAGCCAACATTGAATGATATCTCATTTTAGGTAGGAATGCAGTGAATATGGCCCAAAGACTTGAAGAAAAGCAGAGTTGTAAGGTGTGTTGTTCTATTTTTGTGTTATAAAATTCTGAAAGGTAAATTTAACATGACCAGAAAGTATCATTCATATTTTTCTTCTGCCTATTCTCAGACTTGCAGTTATGGTGATCATCAGCTCACCGGCAGCCAGTCTCATAGGCCGGATGTGGCAGTGTCAGAGCTAATAATACAACCAATATAAATAAATGGGATTAGGGAACTGCAGAAGCAAGAAGATACTATTTTCACACAAACAGGTTCTAAAGAACCACGACACTGTGAGCATTACCGAATTGCTCTTTTTTTTTCTCTCAGTGGAAATTACACAATTAAGGAGAATAAGCACATTTGACAATGAAATACACAAGCAAATGGTTCTTGAACCTGAACAAGAAGACATGATGCCTAGACACGGCTAGTGTGAGCTGGTTTTCCCATGCACCACGGGGACAGTGAAACATGTAAACATCTCCTCTGTACTCAATCTTCTAAATTTTTCACTGGAAATTTTAATTGTATTAGGTTCCTATTGCTGGTGTAAGACATTACCAGAAATGTATGTATGTAAAACACACCAACTTACTATCTGACAGTTCAGGAGATCAAAAGTCTATAAGGTGTCAGCACTGTTGCATTCTTTCTAAAGGCCATCTCTCTGCACTTCTGAGATTTTAGGGACTGTACACATTGTTTCCGTCGTGCCTTGTCCTCCATCTTCAAAATAAAATGTAAACTCTGCCTCTATTCTATGTAGGTAAACAAGCATTTACAGGATAAAATAGATTCTATGGGGGTTTTGAAAGATATAAACAAAATGTGTTACGTGCGTAGTACAAAAAGTAGACACGGGAGACTAGTAGACCACAGTCATTGCTACTCTTTTCACAACGATGATAACGATGAAAGATTTCTATCCCAGGAGCTAAAATCTTAAGAAGAAAACACCTTACTACTGACAGCACATCCAGAATGAGTTAAACTTACATTGTGCTTTGCCATCTATCAAGATCTTTCACACGCATGATTTTATCTCATCTTACCCGCAATTCTGTGACACAGACATTATTTTCATTCCTGATTTTCTGATGATAAAACTGAGTCTCAGAGACTCCATTGCTTCACCACTTGTTGCCTGCAGAATTGGCACTTGAACCCCAAACTCCCCCCATCTAATCTGCTATACTTTTCATTACAAAATAGGTCTGTTCTCTAACAGTTCCAAATAGTCTGGCTTTTATTATGTAAATCAGCCAGTTTCAAAACGTGGTTCTGGACCAGCGGCATCAGCATCACCTGTTAAAAATGCAGATGTTCAGGCCCCATACCTGATCTGTAGAGGGTCAGGCTGAGCAGGATAAGTTTTTTATTAGACCTCCAGGTTATTCTGATGTATGCTAAAGTTGGAGAACCACTGATCTAAATAAATATTGCTCTTTTCTTCTAACTGCTTAATCCCAAGTTTAAAGCCACACAAAGCCATGTAAGTAATGATTCAGTGATTAAAATAACACTTTTATTAGTGAGACTCTTAGAAGTTTTAAGAGCAAACCCATTGAGGGGCTCCTGGGTGGCTAAATTGGTTAATCCTCCAACTTCGGCTCAGGTCATGATCTCATAGCCTGTGGTTTGAACCCCGTGTCGGACTACGTGCTGACAGCTCAGAGCCTGGAGCCTGCTCAGATTCTGTGTCTCCCTCTCTCTCTAGCCCTCCCCCACTTACTCTCTGTCTCTGTCTCTCAAAATAAAGACATTAAAAAAAAATTTTTAGGAGCAAACCCATTGAAAACTTTGTTCTAATTATTTGGATTTTTCATCTCAACAAAAGTACAACATATTCCATCTATGTAGGAAAGAAAAAAAGTAAAAACCTGAGAGCTTTTAGACTAAATTTCAATAGGGACAGAAGTAGGATAATAATGAGGGTTTCCATTCATCTATTGATCTAGTGATGGACAGTTGGGTTGCTTCCATAGTTTGGCTATTGTAAATAATGCTGCAATAAAAAGCAGAGTGCATGCATTCCTTCAAATTAGTGTTTTTGTATTCCTTGGGTAGAGACCCAGCAGTGCAAATTCCTGGATTCTAGACTAGTTCTATTTTCAACTTTTTGAGAAACCTCCATACTGTCTTCCACAGTGGCTATACTGGGTTTGTGCTGCCACCAACAGTGAACAGGGGTTCCTTATTCCCCCACATCTTCACCAACACTTGTTTCTTGAGTTTTTTATTTTAGCCATTCTGACAGGTGTAAGGTGATGATTTGAATTTCCCTGATGATGAGTGGTGATGAGAGCATCTTTTCATGTATCTTCTTTGGAGATATGTTTGTTCATGTTTCCTGCTCATTTTTTAATTGGACTATTTGGTTTTTGGGTGTTGAATTGTATATATTTTATATATTTTGATTACTAATCCTTTATTGGATGTGTCATTTGCAAATATTTTCTCCTCTTCAGTAGGTTGTCTTTTAGCTTTGTTTTTTTCCCTTTGCTGTACAGAAGTTTTTAATTTTAATGTGGCATATGTATAATAGAATATTATTCAGCCATAAAAAGAATGAAATCTTGCTATTTGTAATGACATGGATGGATCTAGAGTAGAATGCTAAGCAAAATAAGCCAGTCAGAGAAAGACAAATACCATATGAGTTCACTCATACGTGGAATTTAAGAAACAAAACAAATGAACAAAGAGAAAAAAAAGACAAACCAAAAAATAGACTCTTAATTATAGAGGACAAGCATATGGTTACTAGAGAGGAGGCTGGTTTGAAGGATGGGTAAAATAGGTGAAGGGGATTAAGATCCCTTTATTTTGATGAGCACTGAGTAATATATGGAACTGCTGAATCCCCATATTATACTAATATTAAACCTAATGTAACTCTGTATGTTAACTACATTAGAATGAAAATTTTAAAAAAATAAGTTGTGGGTACGTACACACATACATACATACATACATAAAATGATGGTTTTCAGAATATCCTCCTTCTATATTACCTACAATTGCTTAAGCAAGACCTTGAAAGATTATCTCTATTGTCAGTCCTCCTTCTCCTCCTCCTCCTCATAGATCATATGCTCTGAGAACACATAATTGCAACAGGCCAGAATGACAAGATGAAGTCCTCTCACAGTCGGAACAAAGATAAATTGCATGTGGTGTGCCCTAGGCCAAGAGGGGCAAAGGGACAGCTGACATTTTATATGTTATAAATACTGCTTACTCGTAATACACCAAATTGTTTCTAGATCTGGGAGTAAGGGCAAAGGTTCTCATTCTGATTCATCATCTATGTTCTGATGGGTTGAATCAATCCAGGAGCAATTTGGGAGGGCAAAGATCCCTGCAGGTTGTCACAGCAAAGGTCCAGCACGTGATGTCCTGCGGGTTACCATACCGGAGGTTCATTAGCGGAAGCAAGGGATCTTGCTTTGAAAGAGGCCCTGGGGAAGACTTGCAAAAGCATCCCTGAGGTAAAGCAGTCGCTCCAAGTCCACCACAGAGAATAAGCATGTCAAAGGAGATTTAGAAGAGAAGGTGAGGCTAGCAGTTCTTTCATCAGAAGCCCAGATCTAAGGTAAGGTTGGTCCTCTGCTCAGTCTTAGGCTTTCCTTGACCCTCTAGTTTGGAGCCTCTTCAAAACCTGGGGTACACTTCAGATGAGAATGGGGCTGTTCCAACTCTTCAAGGAAAGAGTTCTACCCTGACCTGAGAAGAGACCCTGGCATCTGTCCTGTCATAGGTAGAGTGAAACATCTTTCTGCAGAGCCCTGCACCTTAGTTGACCCCTAAAAGCCATGAAGCCTATGTCCTGGACACAATTGGCCAGTGATTTGATGCCTAAAGAGGACTTTTCTATAGAATTACCAGAGGACAATTCCCTGCAGCAGAGCAAGGCCTTCTAGTGGAGTAGAGGGAAGGAGGCAAACATTATTGAGCAGTAACTATGCACCAGGCCTTTTCCATACATCAACTCATTTTATCCTTAAAACAGTCTCATTGAGTAGATCATTTTATCCCCCTTTTTCAGACAAGAAAACAAGGCAGAGGAAGTTAGGTTCCTTACTCAGAGTCACACAGCTTGTAGGTGGCTTAGCCAGAATATGAACTCGGGTCTGGCTGCAAAGTCCCTGCTCTCCTCTCTACACAGTGCTATCACAGTGAAGGGGCCCCATGAGCTCACCACCTGTCCTGAGCAAAGGGCACTTTGGGCCTTCCTGTGCAGCTGTTGCCCAGAGATCAATGGAGGTCACAGTGTAGACGTCTCCTGTGCCATCTTTGCTGGGATGCCACACTTCCTAATTATGCCGACCTGAGGGAGAATCCTTACGCACTTCTCCTACCACCGAACAAGGAGATGGAGATCAAAGGACAGCCTAGTCCTCAGGGATGATCCCTATTTATTTTGCCTATTCCTCTTTCTCCATCCAAACCTCTTTCCTGCATCTCACCCCCACACATCCCAATTAAAAGAAAGCCACCATCAATTTTTTGTTATCTCTTACAAGAGAAAAAACCAGGGTAAAGAAAACATTTTATTGCAAGGGATGCCAAACAGCATTTGCTGCAATCTGCTTATTTCAGCATAGTCCTCTAAGTGCTCTTTTATTTGCCCTACACAAGCTTGATATACACACAGTCATAACCATCAATGATATTTCAGCCCGTTAATCATTCATTAGGCTATCTAAGTCAGAACAACAGCTTTCTGTGAAGTTTGTATGCCCATTTTCAAGTCGGCCAAACTGACCTCTTTTAGAAACAGACTGTTTCTGCTTGAAATATATAATTTATTATTCCCAAGTGGAGATTTTAACTCTTATGGACAGTGCAGTATTAACTAATACTTCACTCTGTATTTGCCAACTACAATTATACCCTTCCTTTTACAAGCTCTTTGTCAGGAAGCTCCATGACAGAATCCATTCCCCCATACTAGGGCAAGGTTCCTGGGGAGCACTAATCCAGGGGTGCTAGTTGCCAGGCAGAGCAAACAATTTGGAATGGAATAGGCGGAGAGCACTTGTAGACAGCCCAGGGTGTTCGTGTCAGGGCCTAGATGTAGGAAGGAACACTTACTCTCATCTATGGCCATTTGGTCAACCAATTTAATTTAGGAATTTTGCCCAAGGAATAAAGACGGGCGCGCACTGCAAGAGTGGAGCGTCAGCCTCCGGGATCCAGCATATCCTTATCAATACCCACTGTATGGTGCTCTGTCTTTAATGGGTAGAATATATGGGTCTGAGGAATAAAGAGGAAAAGTAAAAGTTGCCCTATTGCCACCACTTCTCACTCCAACTCTGGCCTCTATGAGTTAGGAAATCCTATTTCCCAAGAGGCCAATAGGCAAGGAAAGAAGTTACTGTCCTGGCAGGAATAATTAACCCAGAGTATCAAAAGATAGGGTTGCTCTTACACCATGGGAGCAGGAAAAGATGTGTTTGGTACCCAGACTGATCCACTGGAGCATCTTTTGTATTTCTTTGCCAAATTTCAGAAGAAAACAAATAAATAGAGCCACCACAGTGTAAGCCAGAGTCCTGGGCTTCTCAGGGAAAGCCCCTAAGGCAAAGCAAATGTAGAATGAGGAACAGAAGAGAGGGATTATAAACTCTCAGTTGTGACCCCAAGGATAGCTGCCTTCCTGGGGCTAAAAGTTCATCCCACTAACCTATATTTCCCCAGAAAAAGAGACCAATCAGAATCCTAGAGGAGCTGATCTCAGATGAAGTAAATTTATTATATTAAGCAAGTTGATCCAAGCAGTGCAAGAGGTAGATTTTAGTGGATACTGTGCTCTACTGACAAGATCCATCTCCCATTGGAGCCCCCTCCACCCCTAACCCCCATGCCACACTGAGGCACAAGGCACTCCCTGTCCAGGACTGTTGACTGCTGACGGTGTCAGCCTACGGCTCAGTCACGGCTGGGCCAAGAAATTGTCCCAGGCCTAAGGTCAAAGATTACACCCTCTCTCCAGGGGCAGCCTGTATCCTTTCATTGGGCAATGAGGTCGAACAAAGACCCAACCCCTAGTCTGAGTGAGGTACAACTCTGAAGGGTTATTCCAATTCCAGACTTCCTCAGAAGATTGGCTAAGGACTTTGTTGCTATCCATAGCAGACCACGTTCTTCCCACCCCCACCCCTCCTACCCTGCCCCTGCCATCCTCACTCCCACCCTGCCCACCCACCCAGTCCTGCTGCCTTCAGTCACTCACAGGTGGTTACCCAAGAGCACTCCCCAATACACTGCACTGAATTATCTCTCTTCAAGTCTGTGGGAACCCAACCTAAAAATGAATGTGAATAGTGGCAATTCCTAAATGAAGGGATTATTGAGGTTACTGTCTCCTTATCTGCATGTTCAAATTTTCAACAGTAAACAAAAATTGCATCTGTAGTAAGAGCTACATATGCATACATACACATTGCATATATATAAACTTTCTTAGTCTCTAAATTCAGAGGGAAACAGCCATTTAGGTGTGACCTACCACATACAAAATGAAGAGAAGACATCTGGAGGAAAGAATATTTCATCACATTATTACTTATTTGCAGTTTTCTAGTTCTGGGTGAGTTTGAATAAATATTTCATGTTCAATGACCAAAATAAATAAATAGGAGACAAAACCAATACAAATAGATTAAATATGTTAGTGAAAAAAATCTTGGAAACAGACAAAAGGAAAACATCCTAGAAACAAATAATTCATTGAAACTGACTGAAAAAATATAAATATCTATAATATTATCATTAAAGAAATTATAGTATTATATATAATATATACATTACATGATATGTATCATATATACTATATTACATTACATCACTATATTGTATATATTATTATAATTAAAGGAATTAAATTGCTCTTTCAAAATTTTCCAGTAAAGAAGAAAAAAGATCTGTCAGACTCAGAGCGGTTTACAATGAGTCTCATAAATTTTTAAAGAAAAATGATTATTGATGAACATGAGGCCTAAAGCAATCTTCTATACAATGGTTTAGAGAGATATATCACTTTGCAAAAGCTATTTGGTATTATTTTCTCTCATTTTTAAAATCCATTTTAAGGTGTTTTTTTTTTTAATCTAAGTTTTATATGCACATTTGGTCCTCTAACAGCTTCTTCAACAGGATGTTTATGAGATAAAATTTTTGAGACGTGTGTAACTGGAAAACATCTGTAGTCTATCCCGATATTCAGTGGTTACCCAAGGTGGTTACCCAAGAGCACTCCCCAATACACTGGATAGGCTAGAATTCAAGATTAGAAAAATAAGCAATAATTTCATTTATATTTTAAAGGCAATGCTCCTTGATCACCTAACTTTCAGGATGCTGTTGAGAAATGTAAGCTCATTATGGCTGTGGTATGTATGTCACCTGTCCTTACCATCTAACCCTACCCCCAAAATCATAGCAACTTAGAAAATTAGTCCTTTTCCTCCACATATATGCAATTTCACTTTGTGCCTGAGTGTTGTCCTATCTTCACCCACTCTACTAAGTACCTGGTGAGCCTGTTCAATGAAGAAAATAATCAGTTTTCAGTTTAGGGGATTTTCTTATGTTTTATCTGCCTTAATGATTTCTTGTCTTTCGTTTTCCATTTTCACATTCTGAACTTCTGTTTCTCAAATGTTTCTCAAATTCCTGGACTGTTGCTCTAATTTCCTTATCTTTTCTTTGTCTTTTTAATATGTTTTCTGGTGGGTTTCCTTATCATCCAACTCTTTAATTAAGTATTTTATTTCTTCCATCATATTTTTAATTTCTGAAAGCTGTTTCTGGTTCTCTTTTCAATTTTCACGGCATCATGTTTTTGTTCCAGAGAAACATATATTCTCTTACATCTCTGAAAATATTAATGATAGGTATAGTCCTATTTCTATTTTTCAGGTTTTATCCCTCCCACATATATCTAAAATATTTTCATTCATTTATTTTTGCTCTTTCTTTCACATTAGAGATTTCTTTTCTCAAATATCTCCTTGATTAAACATTCATTTTTAGAGGTCTATGACCGAAGGCCTGGTGAGCTTGTCAACTGTGAATTTCCCTATAGGGCCATCTAGGTGGGCCACATGTTGGGGAAAGTGCAATGTCATTTTCTCTAGGTCTTTCTACGTGGGTTGGTCAGATCCCCCAGAGAAGACTTTTCCAAAGTCTTGTATAAAGAGTAACGACCTGGCTTCCAGTGTTCTAAAAAGTGAGGAAGGTGGATGTCTCAATATTTAATAGGCACATAACCAATTATTTTTCCAATTTCTTTGCAAATTCCTTAAGTATTTGTGTCCTCGACTGTGTCTACTTTTCCTCAGTCTAGTTCTGTTTTAGATTCTCTGGAGAGTAATTCTGCTGGCTATGAGGGATAATTACTCATGGGTTAGTACAGAGAGGGTGATTGAGAATTTAACTCCTCCTTTAATCACTTTCAACCAATTCACCATATTTCAGCTAGCTTCTTTTATCCCACCTTCCAGAGATACCAATTATGGAGTCTTTTGAAGATTCTGTATATACATTAAGTTGGTCTGATTCACTCCTATCACCCCCTCGCCCTATCTTAGGTTTGGCTTTCTCAGTTCTATCAAGTAATTTACCATTCTTGCATCTACTTTCCAGATCGAAAAATTATATGAATACTATCTCATCTTCTCTTTTCCCATCTCTGTGGGGGTTTTGCCTTTATAAAAGCTTTAGTGAGATTTTAAAAGGAAACAAAAATAGATACATGTATTAAGACTACTGTCTTTACTTGGAAATGTGACTTTAAAAAACTGAAGATGCAGAGTCTCTTACTCAGTAATTTCACTTCTAGGTAAACTCTTGACATGTGTACCAGGAGAGATGTGCAGAAATATTCATAGGAGTATTAACAATCAATAAAAAGAAACTCACAGATGAATCTTAAAAACATAATGGTTAGCTGTTTAAAAGTTACAGAAGCATGTATACAGTATAAAATAAATTTGTTCAGTTGAAAAATATTTAAAAATCCTAAAAATGTACTGTCAATACTAGTATCATTAATATATTTTTAAAAAACCATTTAAAAAAGCAAAGCAATAATAAACATAAAAACATCAAAGCAGTAGTCACCTTTAGTTGGGCAGAAACAGAGAGGTAAAATTGGGGAGGAAAATAAGGAGCTTCAACAATATTGGAAATTGTTAGGGTCCCCACAAGCAAAACCTGATGTGAGAACTTAAGTGTAAGTAGCTTATTTTGGAAGGTTATCCCAGAAAATACTGGTAAGAGGGTAGAGAAGTAAGATGGGAAGGGAAGGAAGTCAACACAGGGTAAGTTATAAGCAGGTTATTACGTGGAAAACCAAGGCTCAGTATCACTGGGGACCTCTTGAAGACTGTATAGAATACAAGTCAAAGTCATCCTACCTGAGGGACAAAGAAGCTTAGATATCTATCTCCAAGCTCGTGCCCATTATTAGTTGAGGTGTAGTTCTGATGGCCTTAAATCTCCCCTATGTCCAGATCCAGCATGCCCTGCTTCCAGGGGCTGAGCATGCTTCTTTTTTTTTTTTAATTTTTAATGTTTTTATTTATTTTTGATACAGAGAGAGACTGAGCATGAGAGAGGGAGGGGCAGAGAGAGAAGGAGACACAGAACAGGAAGCAGGCTCCAGGCTCTGAGCTAGCTGTCAGCACTGAGCCTGACGTGGGGTTCGAACCCAGGAACGTGAGATCTGACCTGAGCTGAAGTCGGAGGCTTAAGCGACTGAGCCACCCAGGCGCCCCTGAGCATGCTTCTTGACCAGAGGAAAGCCTGCAGACAAAGCATCTCAGGTGCTTAAAGCAGAGAGCCATTAGTGCTTTGGGGGAATAGTGAGCACTAAGGGGGTAAGCCTGCCATCGCACTATTCTCCTTTTTCAAGTAGGAGTGGCTAAAATGGGATTTATTTGGGTTATTCTTCATACTATATATGTAAAATGTATTCTTTCATACCAATGCTAATGTTAACTAAGAATATTAAATAAGCTTGCACATGTTTCTTGAATCCCCATTTTATTCTTTGGGCGATGTTTGTTAGAAATGTGAACTTCATAATATGTTTCATTTTCAGTGACCTTCTGCTCACTTCAGCAATGGGGCCACAGATTCCCTGGTGTCACTGGGCCCTAATTCATTCTCTGAACAAGCTGGCCTTTCACTGCAGGCCATTGTAATTCAGTGTAAATACAGTCATTTATAAAGCAGCAGGAACTGATTTGCAAGAACTCTTCAGACAGTATATTTTAGGAGAGCAACATGGTGTGAAATTCAATTCAATTTGTGTCTCTGCTTTTGAATTATACGGATAATTTTTACATAGTAAGATTTTGGCTTTTGGGGTTTTAGAACTCACATATCATGGGTTAAGACAACGTTGTGAATTATAATTAACTCAAATCCCAATTATGCTATTCCAAGCTAGAACGGTTCTTAATCTCTTTTCTGGGACCAGCATATTACAGTTTAGTTTATTGAACCAGATGCCTTTTAGGCTCCGCCCAAGACAACAATAGCTAACAACTGGATGTTTTGTAGACTAATGCATTGCTGTTGAACTCAAGGGGGAAACTTACTAATTTGTATTCGGTGATATAAATAGGCCAAAGGTGCTTTAGTTAAGTTTAGAGAATTATCTCTGACTACTCAAAATCATTGGAGCCAACATCTCTGTATGAAGTCAGCTACACAAACAACAAGTATTTATTGACTAAATTACCCTTTTAATACATCAGCTTAAAAAAAAAGACTTTGAAAAGAGGTTTAAAAAAAATCTCAGTGCCTACAATGACAGGCATAACTGTATTCTTTGACATGAAGTTTGACTTAATCCACTAGGTGAAAACAATTTCCTCTGAGGCAGCTGAAGGGTGATAAAAACACTCTTTACCAAGGAACTGACAATTATTAGCTTGAAGGTCCTTAGTTTTTCTCTGAACAAGACAGTCTCATCAGCCTACCTCTGAAAGTGAGTCTCCATTTACACTGACAAACTGATCAGAAATTATGGAATGAGGGGCGCCTGGGTGGCTCAGTCGGTTGAGCATCTGACTTCAGCTCAGGTCATGATCTCATGGTTAGTGGGTTTGAGCCCCATGTCAGGCTCGGTGCTGACAGCTAGTTCAGAGCCTAGAGCCTGCCTCAGATTCTGTCTCTCTCTTGGACCCTCCCTGCTCACACTGTCTCTCTCTGTCTCTCAAAAATAATAAACAACATTAAAAAACAAAAATAAATAAATAAAAAAAATTAAATTAAATTAAAACTTTAAAAATTAAAAAAAAAGAAATCATGGAATGAGCTGTTTCAGAACAGCTCATAAAAATGGACTCTGTAGAGGTGGGGATGCAAGCAAAATACAGCAGTCAGTAACATGACATGTTTTAGGGGACATTTCTTTTTTTTTAATGTTTTATTTATTTTTGAGAGAGAGAGACAGCATGAGCAGGGGAGGGTCAGAGAGCATGGGAGATACACAGAATCTGAAGACAGGCTCCAGGCTTTGCACTAGCTGTCAGCACTGAGCCTGACGTGGGGCTCGAACCCACAAACCATGAGATCATGACCTGAGCTGAAGCCAGCCACTCAACCCACTGAGCCATCCAGGCACCGCTAAGGGACATTTCTAACAGGAGAGTAAAATACACTGTGACTCCCTTTAATTTTACACATCAATCTAGGCTCAGGGCCTACTTGATGAGGCAGACCAATTTAGTATTCCCTTTGTAACTGTAAATGCATCTCTTAAAATGAATTTGTGATTAGCTTTTTTAAATTGTCTTTTTTTTTTAAACTTTTATTTATTGAAGTGATCTCTATACCCAACTTGGGGCTCAAACTCATGACTCTGAGATCAAGAGTCACATGCTCTTCTGACTGACCCAGCCAGCTTCTCTGAAGCTGTCTGTACTCTCCTTCATATCCAACTCCAGTAAATAAGTGGATGCATTGATGGGTGGATGGGTAGGTAGATAGACAGGGTAGGTAGAAATAACTGTAATTTAAGTTGGAAATTTAACCAATACAACAGTTCACAAAATACATTTCAAAGGGAGTTGTTAGACCAGAGAGCCTAAATTTCAACATAGGTATGAAAGATGATGGCAATTCAGAGCATGTTTTTGAGGATCATTTCATTGGAGGGAGAGATGTACTGTGGGTGAGCAATGATGCAAGTTGTCTGGAGTTTATGTACCTCATGACAGTCGCAGAAGTCAGTAAGGATCTCCTGCACTAACCCTGTCATCGTCAAAAACTTTGATAACCTGCTCATCATATTTTTCGCATTAATATTTATTTTTTTGTGTTTCACTATTGTTTATCTTGAAGGCTGAGTTTTCTGGCATCCCCTTCACTTTTGTTTTTAAGGTGACTGCCTTACTAGCTTCACCCTAGTCCCAGTCCTGATTGAGGGAGACCGGGTAATGATGTCTGACCCTCGTCTGTGCCTGCTAAAGCAGCCCATCACAGCAGGGTAGAGGTGGGTCACAAGGAAGGTACTGAATCCTCCTCTCATGGTGGCTCAAAAGTGTGGGAATTCTAGAAACTTGATGAAAACTAATGGTAGGAAGAGTAGCGTGGGGTCATTTAAAAAGGTATCTTGTCCAAGAGGATAGTCTGAGAAAGTTGAGGACAGCCTCAGAGCTGGCAGGGCAGAAGTTGAGGGGCACTAAGAGTGACTGACCGAAGGTGAGGCACTGCTACATCTGGAGAGTAAGACTGAGGTCTGCCTCTCTACCCTCCACTCTGCCTTCCACCCCAGAGGCAACGAAGCAAAGTTTAGGGCAAACTCTTCCCAGAAGACTGGGGGTCTGTCTGTAGCCAGGCCCTGGAATGAAGGTGGGGCATAGAAGAGAAGCCTCAACTTTGAATGAAGTTAGACAAAACATTCCTAAATACTGAATTAAAAGAGACTCTTGAATACTGAAAACAAACTGAGGGCTGAAGAGGGAAGGGGGAGGGGAGTGATGGTCATGGAGGGGGGTACTTGTGGGGAAGAGCACTGGGTGCTATATGGAAACCAACTTGACAATAAACTATAAATAAAAAAAATTTTTAACTATAATTTTGATATTAAAAATTAGGACTCAAGGCCATGTTGCAAAACTCCAGGAGCATTATTCCCGTTAGAATCTATTGGAGCTAAACTCCAGGAGACTCATTTACAAAAATTATAGTGCAAATGGTGCCCCCTGGAGTTGTGTGACTTGGAGGCCATGATAGAATGTTTTATTACTTGAATAGGCAGCATAAACAAGGGACTGCCTGGGTTTTTAAGCAGGCACAGGAAAAAACTTCTCCCAGTGAAAGATAAAGACAAAAATAACTTTGCATTTTAGTTAAACCCCATATATTGTGCTCATTCACCTCAGGGTTACAGAAGGATGAATAGAGGAATGAATGGATGAATAAAAAAACAGATTGTAAAAGGCCAATTTAAGTTATTGAAGAGCATGATTCAAATATTTAAATTAATCTGTTTCTTTAACAGGTAGATGATATAACAAGCAAATTCCTATTAAAAAGGGTATAAACATTCATTGGGGGCAAATTTCAATGTCTGACTGCCTGATGTTGTTTAGGGACTTTATCTGTATTTCAAAGGTTGGCCTTCCAGATAGATGAGCCAGCTGAAAAGGGAAGCCTGTGCCCTGATGCCCTTGCGAGATACCACACACATCTAGTGCCGCTGGCATCTGCTGTTGCTCGTCGGTCCCTGCCAGCCGCCGGGGTGTCCCCACTTCCCTGTGGCTCTCCTTCTCCAGGCTCACTTTCCTTATTTTCAGTTCTCATTTCTCAGCAAGGTTACAACAATATTTAATTAGAGTTTTTCCCCCAGGTAAGTCCCTCAAATCCCTCCCATATATGGTGCTAAATGGAACCTACTAAAGCACAAATCTTGATCAAATGAAGATATGAACATGGGTGTCTACACACACAGCAATTTATGAGTATACACATATCCATGCTTAGGTGCACACACACATACATATATGTACATAGAAATGTATAAAAATATACATACATATATGTGTGCGTACAAACATATGTATAAACTTAAAACTAGATGACTCATACATAAATATTACATTAATTATGTATAGTTGGTAGAATTATAAGTCCTTGGTTAATATTTTTTCTTTAAGCTTTTTTGTATTTCCTAAGTGATCGGCATTCACTGCTCATTAACCTATAATTTAAAATTTTTTTCTTAATGATGTAGAGGAATTTTTTTAACTTTTCTAATGTTTATCTATTTTTGAGAGAGAGAGAGCATGAACAGGGCAAGTACAAAGGTGGGGGGAGGGGTACAGAGGATCTGAAGCAGGTTCCATGCTGACAGCAGTGAGCCTGATGCGGGGCTTGAACTCACAAACAATGAAATCATGACCTGAGCCAAAGTTGGACACTCAACCAACTGAGCCACCTAGCCATTGAAAAATGTTGGTAGGGTTGTTAATTTTTAAAGATTTGTAAAATAATATGTATAGTATAAGCCCATGTATTTGGGTAAAATGTATATTTTATATAAATGAATGGTGTGTGTGTGCTAGCACTGACTATTTTGGGAGATGAGACCTTGAGTAATCTTACTTTTCTTTGTATTTAGCTATTTTTTCAAAAATTTCTATAGTGATATATTCAGTCATGGTAGTCTTCCCACCAAGTGCAAGTCTCTACAGCAAGGATGCAAAGCCAACTGGTGCTTTTCCTAAAACTGGTAACATTTTCTTGATTTCTAGAGGTTTACTTCTGCCATGCCTAAAAAGTAGTGCTTTGGCAACATTATTTTCTCACTCTGAGATAAGTTTGCTTCATTTCATCAAACTAGGAGCCAAAGTTCCTATAGTATTCTGCCAACCAAATCACTTTGGAGCCTATTATCAACAATTAACTTTCCTCTGAAAAGCCTGCAAATGGAGGCTCCTTCATTAGGTTGACAAACAGGGTGGGTGGGGGGGAGTCAAAATATTACACTGGGTAAACCCATGACCCTCATACCAAAATAGAATGCAGTAGGGTATGCTTCACTATTAAACAACCTGCTAGCTGATCACTCACTCACATGCTGAACCCAGACTAGGAAACACATGGCAACAAAGACTTTAATTAGGATACATAAGCTTATTTTGTACATATTTTGTACCCATTTTGCAATGTCACTGCCCTCAAATCTGAAAATGTCTTAGAAGAAACAACAGGTTTACATATACTACAATCAATACAGTAAGCGTAAAGAAGAGGGTTATGATGGCAAAAATGGAGCACAAGCAAAGAAGAGTTAGCCAAGCGGAAGGAGACGGCAGGGCAGCTCTTTAAATAGGTGACACTGAGCTGATTTTTCAAGCTAAGTGGTTGTTAGGCAGAAAGAATATGGGGTGAGGGGTGGGATTTACAGGTGGAGTTAGGAGTACGTACAAAACACAGAGATGTGAAACACCATAGCACTTTGGATGGGGGAGAGTAAAGCTGAGTGCACAGAAATATGGAACACAGAATTTTATGTTGATGGCAATACAGAATCACTGAATGGTAATGGGCAAAGACAGGATATGGTCGAATGTGCATTTTATGAAGATACTTCTCTGGACAAAATGAATTCTGTGAGACTAAAGTAGGGGAACACCATTTAGATTACTGTAGTAATCTAGGTGAGAAATACTTACTATTGGAAAATACAAAGAAGGATATATTTAAATGATAATAGGGAGTAAAAGTTGATTTGTTGATAAAATGGAAAGGCAAAAATAGAGGAGAGGGAAGATTTTAGAATTATCCCTAGGATGGCAGGATCAATCACTCATAGGAAATATAAGAGGCAAAAACAAGGGTGAGTGGAAAGTTAAGCTCCTTTCTGGTTGTGTGGTGTTTAAGGTGCCGATAAAGGTGAGGAAGACGTACCCAGTAGAAGAGAGATCTGGGTTGTAGCTCTAAATTTTGGAATCACATAGATGGACACTCAAGACATGGGAATGAAAAAGATGTCCCAGGTAGACTGTGTGGAATAAAAAGAGATCTGAAGATGCAACTTTTTTTTAAATCTTTTTACACTCATTTACTTTTGAGAGACAGAGAGAGACAGAGTGCAAGCTGGGGAGGGGCAGAGAGAGAATGAAACACAGAATCCGAAGCAGGCTCCAGGCTCTGCGCTGTCAGCTCACGGGGCTTAAACATGAGATCATGACTTGAGTTGACCATGAGATCATGACCTGAGCTGAAGCTGTATGCTTAACCGACTGAGCCACCCAGACACCCAAAGATGCAACTATTAATATAAGGTGTCAAATAAGGAAGAATTGTCTGTGGAAGGTCCTAAAAAGGAGCATTCAGATTAGTAAGATGAATATCAAGAGAGAATAAGTCAGGAAAAGAAAAAGAGAAATTCCAAAGGTGGAAGAGTCAATGGTCTGAATGCTGCAGTGACATAAAGGCCAAGATGTGTGCTTAGTGTTTGGCAACAAAAAAGTCTCCTATAACCTCAGTGAGTAGTTTTAGTGGAGTGGTGAATATGAAAGCTAGTATTGCAGTAGATGTATGCACTACTAGACATACTTATAGAAGAAAAGAATGTAGAGACAAGTATAGACCATTTTCTCAAGAAGCCTGGGTATAAAAAGAAGAAAGACTGAATAGTTTCTAGAAATGTCAAAAGAATCCAGAGAGAGTTCTTTTCACTTCTTAAGATGAGAAAAAACGTGATTGCTTTGATGTGAAGGAGAAAAGAATCCACCTCAGCAAAATAAATAAAAGAGAAAGAGAGAGAGATAGTGGGGAGGGGGAATCTTTGCATGTACCTTACTATTATAATTTCAAGTCTTCCTTCCACTTGACTGGAACTGTATGTTTTCATTCTTCTACTTTAGCATAGGGCCTAGGTCACAATAGGAATTCTAGTATTTGTTGAGTGAATAAGTGGGTAAAAGAATTTATAGGAGTAAAGAAAGTAATAACAGATAATATTGAAAATGAGAAGGTACAAATTGAGGGAATTATAATTTGATGGTTTATCTCCTCTGTGAAATAATATATATCTCATCTGCTAAAGTGAAGAGAAAAAGACTATAGGAAAATGATTAAACTTAACACCAAAAAAACCCAAATAATCTGTTTAAAATGGGCAGAGGACCTGAATCGATATTTTTCCAAAGAAGACATACAGATGGTTACCAGACACGTGAAAAGAGTTCAACACTCATCATCAGAAAGATGCTAATCAAAACCACAGTGATACATCACCTTACCCCTTTCAGAATGGTTACTATCAAAAAGACACGGAATAATAAGTGTTGGTGAGGATATAGAGGAAAAAAATAAAAGAACCCTTGTACCTTGTTTGGAGGAATGCAAATTGTGCAGTCCCTGGGGAAAATAGTACAGAGGACCCTCAAAAAATTAAAAATAGAAATACTGGATGATACAGTTAATTCCACTACTGGGTATTTACCCAAAGAAAACAAAAACACTACTTTGAAAAAATATATGCACCCCTATTTTTACTGCAGTATTATATACAGTGGCCAAGAATGGAAGCAGCCCAGTGTCCACTGAATGATGAATGGATAAAGAAGATGTAGTGGTGATTGTGTGTGTGTGTGTGTGTGTGTGTGTGTAATGGAATATTACTCAGCCATAAGAAAGAATGAGATCTTGCAATTAGAGACAACATGGAAAAACCTAGGTGGTATTATGTTAAGTGAAATAAGTCAGGGGAAGACTCCCATATGATTTCACCTATATGTGGAATCTAAAAAAAAGAACAACAAAATGAAACAAACAAAAAAAGACAGACAAAGCAGAAACAGACCCATAAACACAAAATACAAATAGGTGGTTGCCAGAAGGAGGGGGTTAGGAGGATGGGCAAATGGGTAAAGGGGAGATATAAGCTTCCAGTTAGAGAATGAATAAATCGCAGGAGTGAAAGGGAGAGCACAGGGAATACAGCCAGGGGTGGTGTAATAGTGTTGTTCGGTGACAGGTCATTGCCACACTGTGGTGAGCATAGCATGACGTATAGAGTTGTTGAATCACTACGTTGCACACCTAAAACTAATGTAACACTGCATGTCAACTATACTTCAATAAAATAAATGTAAAAAAGGATAAAACTCCACTTTTAATAGAAAAAAGAATGACTAAAGATACAGTTACTGTCATGAAATGAGAAGGGAATTGATTGGATACAGAGAAGTCTTGTCAGGCAGTGAGGATGATTCCGTTGAGACTAGAAATCATGCATGTATAATTGTACCTGGGTTGGTGCAGGGAAAATGTGCAAGAGTTTTTTTTTTTAATTGACAAGATATTGATTAGAGAATGTAAATAAGCTAGGAAGGGACTCCAATTTGGAGAAAATAAAGGAAACTGATGTTTTCTCCAAGCCATTTTCTCCCAGGAGACAGGAGAAAATGAAGGAGCCAAGAGGATACAGTTGTGGTCAGAGTCACATGTTAAATTTTACAGAAGGAACAACTCTAGTGAGGACAAACCACAGGTCATAGCCTTGGATGTAAGAAGATAAAGTGCAATCGAAGTAAAGGTTACAAGAGATGAGGAAGTCAAGGAACTGTGGGGCCAAAGTGACAAATGACTTATCCATGTGGACTTGGAGGTCACTCGGGATGATGGCAGGACACAGGGGATGATGGTGCACCAGCTGCTGAGGTCGTCAGTGGTAGATGGTGATGACAGCAGGGTTACAAGAGAACAGATGGGAGATAATGATAGATGGGGTGAACGGCAGATGACTATGGTGAAGTAGGCTGCGAGGTGACAGCCAGAAGGCAATGGTCTCAAAAGAAAAGACTTTTTTAAAAAAGGCAGAAACGTTATGGTTTAGATGGGGCAGTGGAGAGCTGAGATTAATGCAAACCCATCTTCCACTGTCTGTGGTATCACGAGCATAAGAGATGAATGATCTTCCATTCAAACTGCTTGAGGGAAACTCATTATTTGGGGGACAGAACTAGATTACAAATAAAGTTGAAAATGTAGGGCACCTGAGTGGTTCAGTTGGGTAAGTGTTTGACTCTTGATTTCAGCTCAGGTCATGATCTCACAGTTCATGAATCCGAGTCCTGCACCAGGCTCCTCCTGACAATGCAGAGCCTGATTGGGATTCTCTTTCCCTTTCTCTCTGCCCCTCCCTTGGTCACACCATCTCTCTCAAAATAAATAAATAAGCTGGAAAAAAAAAAGAAGGGGGGCGCCTGGTGGCTCAGTCGGTTAAGTGCCCGACTTTGGCTTAGGTCATGATCTCACCGCTTGTGGGTTCAAGTCCCGTGTCGGGCTCTGTGCTAACAGGTTAGAGCCTGGAGCCTGCTTCGAATTCTGTGTCTCCCTCTCTGCCCCTCCCCCACTCGCACTCTCTCTCTCTCTCTCTCTCTCTCTCTCTCTCTCTCTCTCTCTCTCTCTCAAAAATGAATAAATGTTAAAAAAATTTTAAAAAAAGAGCAGACAGTGAAGGAATTATAAATCCTTCATGCAAGATCATTCAACTGACAAGTGTGGCTCCCATAAAATGGCTGTCCTGGTATTAAGGGCAATCAGCAAGCCACACCCACCACTGTATGGTGAATGTCCTGCTACACACTGCTATAACTCTACAGTCTTTCTGGAAGAAAATCAACCAGCCCTGTCAGGTGCAAAATCTAAGATGTAATTTAACAGGTCTTAATATTTCTAAAATTTAGAAGATTCTGGTTAAAACATAATGAAGTAGTCTCTGTAGGCAAACATTAGAATTCTTTCTCACTTCCCATTCACTGGTAAGGATGGACATAAATCTTTCCTTTCTTTTAAATTTAGTTTTCAGAGAGAGTGGGCACATGCGCAGAAAGGGCTGAGAGAGAGGAAGGGAGATCCGGAGCAGTCTCTGCGCTGTCAGTGCAGAGCCCAATATGGCGCTTTATCCCACAAATAGTGAGATCATGACCTGAGCCGAAATCAAGTTTGACGCTTAATGGACTGAGCCACCCAGGTACCCCAAGATTGGTAAACTTCTTATTACTTAAAACTTCTTATTACTCCTTCTACCAGTCCCTCAAATGATAGACACCACTATTTTTCTCCGACATGTGAAAGTTAAAGAAGTTGAGATTGAAATCCTTAGGTGATTACAAAAAAACCTGAAAATGCTGTTTCCCATAAATGATACATATTCTTTAAATACTCTAGGAAAACTTGCCCTCCTACTATACAATGGGGTAAAAGGAAAAAAGGCTTTCTGTGATTTCTAGAAAGCTATTCCTTTGAGATGAGCTTGAAACACTGTACTGCCCTTTCTCATAATGTCTGTGGTCTTCATGATGATGCTAATATTTCCTTGGCTATCATGAATCAGCTGTTTTTGTCTTTTATGACTTTTATGGGTTCTTTAGAGGGTCATTACATTTGGGAAAAGTAGGCTTACCTCACCTACTCTTGATAGTTCAGGACAGACTTCTTAGGGTAGTAAGTGACCAAGCTGGGACCTGAAGCAACAGAAAGCATGCACATTCAGGAGACTGGAGACTGAAAGAAGGTTAGTGTGCTTGGACCTTGGAGGACACAGTAAGGAATGGCAAGAAACTAGACATATGAGTAGGAGCTTCATAAGCCACAGCAGGAATGGAATGAGATAGGGATCAGCAAGAGCTTCTGTTGATTTCCCCTTCTTCCATACCCCTCAGTGGCTATTGTTGACTATGGAAGCCCACAGAGAGAGAGAGTACAGCTTTACCTCCATAGCTCTGCACCCACATGCACATGCACACCCAATCTACCTACTCTCCCAAGCTGCAAGACCCTAAGTTTTCTAGCATTATCAGGGAAAAAAAATAAAGAACTGGGTCTGCCATCAGCTGGGTGGTCCAATTATATCAGGAGAGGTCTGTAGGGAACTTGGTCTATAGGTTCTGTATAATCTTTCCTATGTGGGGTCCAGGTACATCATAAGAATTGAGAAGCTACAGAGTTGGGAAGCTGGAGAAGGAAACGCATAATGTCAAAATTTTGATCTACTCATTTTAAAAATCCAGTGATGCCAATCTATAGACAATAGGGACTCCTAACTGACTTTAAATTAGGATACTGACACTGATAAATGGAAGATTGAAAAGTTTAACATGTTCATTCTGTTAGTAGGTTGGCCTGAGCCCAAGTGCTATTTGCTAACCTCATGCTGGTCTGCTTCTTCTGGGAAACTCAATGTGACCAGGAGACAAGACCATGTTCAGAAGGCACTGTTAGGTGAACAATGGTAAGAAGCCATTTCTTGATTTTTTTTTCCTGCCTACCTTCCTAACTGGGTCAGACACTTTTATTTCAGCCATGAGATTACAGAGTAGACAAATGTATTCCTAGAGGGAGCCAAAAGGCATCATGTTATTGTCAACAGGCAAATCCAAGTCATACTGAGTTCCAAGTTAGTCACCAGTGCAAGTCACTGAATACTTAAACAACTTTTAGGTGACTTTCTAATAGACAGCAGAAAGACGATGATTTTATTTATAAAAAATTATAGTGGTTTGAGACTTGGGATATATCTAAAAGTTTATTATTACTGTTGGAAGTTCTTTCTCAGAGAATGAAGAGAGAAATATTTACTGAAGACTTGATGTCTCGGGTGTGTGTTTTATATAATTTGTTCATACAACCCCATGTATTAGGTATTACCATTATTATCTTCCTTTATAAATGAAAACTGAGACTTCAACAGATTGAGTGATCTCATCAAGGTCCTATACAGTAATGGGTGTTGTAAGTAGTATTGAAACCCAACTCTTTTTGTTTCTAAAATACATCTTTATTTTACTGTATCATGTTTCTATTCCAGTGACCACATACATCTATTTTTCTAATCTAGAAAGATATATTGGGTCCATCATTCATGGCCTTCTAAATTCTCAAATGACCATAAATAGTGAATTACCTGAGAGACTAGTCCTCGGCTTTAGAGTAACCATGAAATTTTCTATCGCTCTCAACTTGAAAGTATCCCAAATGATGAGGTTTTCAGTATCTTTGACAAAAGGGAGAAAAACAAAGTTGAAGCAATCAACTTTTTTTTCATAAAGCTAGTTACAAATGTAAAAGACTTCTATTATTCTAAAATTACAATCTCTCTCCCCCAACACACCTCTTCCTTTCCCTGTTTCTATGTTCTGATGTCTTTTTCTCTTTTAATGAAATAATGGAGCTAGTAGAAGGTAGTTTGCTTTTTAACATGCTTACTTGATCAAATAATAAGTGGGCAAGTCCACTGAAAGAGTGTGTCTAATGAATATAATCAAAATTTAAAACTTAGTTCTGTTCCCCAATTTTCTGTTTAAATGTGTTAGTTATGTCCTTCCTCTGTGAATGAAATTTTGGGCATGCTTTGTAGCGTCCCTATTGACCTTTAGTTAATAAAAGGTTCTCTGGTCACATTCACTCACAGTAATAATCTCTTTTTAGTAAGTGATAAGTTCAGGCTAGTTAACAATCAAAACTCTGATCTTCATAGTAAGTTAATGTGTTTTCTCCACCAGCTCAGTCCTGCTCCAGACTGAAAGCCTACAGTGGGAGAGGGGAGAGAGATGGTGACCTCCTTGTCTTTTTACCTTGTTAGCTGTCCTCCATGGCCTCATCCTACAAACTATTGAGTTTTAGCTTCTGATTGCACCAGGATTGAGAATGAGAGGGAATAAAATAAAGGAATGGTTTTAATTAATGGCATAGCTGACATCTGGCTTTTGTTTTCTCAGCCCATGGCAGATGTTTGAAACTGATTCTTTCTGTTATGGAAGTTTTCATGTAATCTAGCTACATTTCTACCTCTTAAATTTTTTTCTCAGTGATCTATCACCATTCAAGACCAAAACAAAAACCTAGTGAGTACCTACTCTGTCTCATGCACTGTACCAAGTACTAGGATATTTACCAACCCAAAAGCACAATGTGAAAGAACATATTAGTAAAATAAATATGTCTTCAGTGTCAAAATCATATTAAGTTTAACTTTTCATTTATATTTGGTCATAAAGTCTCACTTTACAAGGTAATTGCTATTGTAAAAAAGGGATAGGTCATTAATAATCTCATTTCCCAGATGTTATTTGATATATGTTTTAAGTTGTGTTACCTCCAATAGTGAATTACCTGAGAGACTAGTGTGCACTTTGAACTTATAAGCAGAAAATCTACTTTCAAAGAGTCCGCATTCTAGTTCTTGAAATACATGTGCTCACAAATTGTACTTTCAGACGGAGTAGGTGTTGTTTATCATGTTTTACAGTTGACTCCTGAACAACAGGTCAGGGGCACCAACCACCTCCATGCAGTCAAAAATCCTTGTGTAACTTTTGATTCCTCAGAAACTTAAACATTAATAGTCTACTGTTGGCTGAAACTCTTACTGATAACCTAAACAGTCGATTAACACATATTTGTATGTCACATGTTATATACTGTATTCTTACACAATTTTTATTTCTCTAATAAGCCAGAGAAGATAATTTATAAAATTATAAGGAGAGAAAATACATGTATAATACTATGTTGTATTTATGGAAACAATCCATATATAAGTGGCTCTGTATTGTTCAAATTCATGTTGTTCAAGGGTCAACTAATTCAGTTGAATTCCAGGAAACGAAGTAAGAAATTTATAGAAAGATAAACTACAATGGCTTGGCCTTAGTGTAGTTAGGTGACCGTTTAAACTTTAAACTTCCACATCATAGTATGAAGTTGGTTTTGAGATAAGAAATAGAATAAATTGTCTCCTAAGGACAGACCTGAATCTCTGATTGCCGAGAGGCTGACTCAACAGGAGATCATGGCTTTTGATGGTACTTGGAAGATAGACCGGAATGAGAACTATGACAAGTTCATGGAAAAAATGGGTAAGGACTTAATTCTTCAGTGGCTTGTTATTTTGTTCCTCACAGGTACTTTCCTCTCTAATTCTTTCTAAACCTCAGGGTTTAGGGAATGGTTCCTGTTCTGGTGGTGAGGATCCAGAATGTATGATGGTTCAGAGTAGGGAAAACAATATTCTCACTTCTTATATTAGGAAGACTACACTCTCTCACTAGTAGAAGCAAAGAATTCTCTGAAACAAAATGATTCGGGAATCTTTCATTCACTCTCTAACTACTGATTGTGTCTAAATCATTGAAAACTGATTTTTTCTTCTTTTCTTTTTTTTTTTTTTTTTGCTTAGAGAGTGAAAAAGGGCAACATGTAATGAAAACTTCAAAGCTTTGAAACACTGAATTCTAGATAGAAAAGCAAAGATCAAATAGTAAAGCAATGGGGGGAAAAAGTTCTATCAAAATTCATAGTTCTAAATAAGTTAGACTCAATTCTCATTTCCTGTGACATGTAAAATTTGGAGAATAATCTTATGATTCCATGTGGTTTCTGTGTGGGTTTTAGCTAACTTTAAAATCTATTCCAATACTCTGGACAGTCTATACCTTGCACAAAATGTACTAACAAATTTGAGTCATTCCTCAAAAATAAAATCTGCATCAATTATATCCTATAGTTCCAGAATTCCATGTTGAAATTTATGGAATTTACACATTCTTACACTAATGAATTTGACTGCAATATTTGTCAATTTTCTCATTTTTTGTGACAGAAATGCTACAAAAAGTAAAGAGAATAATGAAGTTCAAAATTTAAAAGCCATTATGGAAAGTGAAAAAAACTTTTAAAAAATACTGTTTATGCAGAATTAAAGTTCTTTATAAAGATATGAATATATTTAATCCTTCATTTGACATTTCTGGGAGTTAGTTTATTTAACACTGAAACAAAGTGGGTTTTTTTTGTTATTAATATTCTTTGTGTGTGTGTGTGTGTGTGTGTGTGTGTGTGTGTGTTTTATAGTTTTTTTGTCAAGTTGGTTTCCACATAATACCCAGTGTTCTTCCTCCTCACGACCATCACCCCCCTCTCCTTTTTCCCCCTCCCCCTTCAGCCCTCAGTTTGTTTTCAGTATTCAAGAGTCTCCCATGATTTGCCTCCCTCCTGCTCCCTCTTTTTCCCCCTTTCCCCTCCCAATGGTCCTCTGTTAGATTTCTCCTGTGGAAAAAAAAAAAAAAAAGATTTCTCCTGTGAAACAAAGTTTTATCATTGTATTAAAATTATTCAGTTCTAAGGTTCTACAGTTCTACTTTTCATTTAATTTTTCTTAAGTTTTAGTAAAATAACTTGAATCACTACTCTTCATCTAAGCTTGAACCTTTTCTGCAAAAGACATTTTGAATGTTCTTGTGCAAAGGCAATACTATCAGGCTTTCCTCCCCAGCTTCAAAATGTACATAAACAAATAAATAAAATAGAACTTGTTAAAATAAACACTTTCTATGGCATTTTGACTTTTTCTCCAACATCTTTTGCTTTGTAGGTGTTAATGTGGTGAAAAGGAAGCTTGCAGCTCATGACAATCTGAAACTGACAATTACACAAGAAGGAAATAAATTCACGGTCAAAGAATCAAGCACTTTTCGTAGCATTGATATTGTTTTTGAGCTTGGAGTCACTTTTAATTACAGCCTAGCAGACGGAACTGAACTCAGTGTAAGAAACTTTTTATAAGCAATGTGCTCTTGATTTTTCTACACAATACTAAAATAATATGTTTTCTGTCATTGGATGGTTTAAGTCTCCTTCATTTATTGAAACAGCCAATAATTTATCCACATTATATCTTGTAAAACTTGGCAAAATATTTAAAGTTTTTATTTTCATACACATCTATAAATAGTCTGAACTGAACAATAAGAATTAGAAAAACATCCTCAGATGATTAAGTTAGACCTCTTATTCTGTGTTTTCACCTTATTATATACCTGATAACAATAAAAATCTCTTGATTTATCTAACTTAAATATAACAGTAATTTAATAAGTATGCCAAAATAATAAGATAAATGAATAAATTAGGTAATGTATAAATGACAGAATGGAAAAGTCTAATGCTATATGGTAGGTCATTGGGAACATACCTTTTAATGTTTAAGATAAAAAATTTTAGGGAGTCATATTTTCAACTGATTTTCTAAAAACATTTTTGTCCTCAGGATTTTCTAGTTAAATTATATGTTTGTAATGATGAATTGTCTAATATTTTCCCATTTGGTCATTTTTATTTATTATTTGTTCCTTAAAGGTTTCATTGTTAAACAATCTCTACACCCAACCTGGGATTCAAACTCACAACCCAAGATCAAGAGTTGTATGTTCCACTGATTGAGCCAGCCAGGCGCCCCTTGTGGCCATTTTTAAATGATTACAATCATAAAATTAAAACAAACACAGGGTTGTTAGGCTCTCCATGAAACTATCTTGAACTATGACTAAATTTAGGACAATCTTTGTAACATGAAAGATTTAAAAAAGAAAACTGCTGCTCATCTACCCTAAAACTTAGCATTTGGAAACAACTGAGTGAGAAAAGCATAATAGTTACCAGCACGCACTCTAGAGCCCCAGAAACCTATGCTGAATCCTGGCTCTGTGACTTTAGGTGAAGTACTATGCCTCGATTTTCTCAACCATAAAATGGAGATAATAATATCTACTTCATAAGGTCATTGTAAAGATTCAAAAAGTAGATCTATAAAATTCGGAACAGAGGCACCTGGGTTGGTTAAGCACCCAACTCTTGATTTCGGCTCAGGTCATGACATTACTGCTTATGAATTTGAGCCCCGTGCTGTCAGCACAGAGCCTGTTTGGGATTCTCTGTCTCTTTCTTTTTCAAAAATAAATAAACATTTAAAAATAAACAAAAAACTCTCAAGAAAAACCCACTTCAGAACAGTGTCTGGCTTATTTAAAATCCTAAAAAAATGTTGTTATTATTATTTGTTGTTATTAATTATTATTATTATTATTTTACATATGTAGGGTACTTGGAGCCTAGAAGGAAATAAACTTGTGGGAAAATTCAAACGGGTAGACAATGGATGTGATCTGAATGCTGTCCGAGAAATTATAGGTGGAGAAATGGTCCAGGTGAGTTGTAAAAATATAGCCATTTCTTAAAGACAAAAATAATTATATAACAATAATTCTATATTTGTGACTGCTGAGTTATAGCTTCAATAAATAAACTATTACTTTTCTCATAAATCTTTCTTATTTTAAAGACATAGGTATTTTCTGATGCCTATTTATTAAAGAGAGCTTATATATATGTCAAATATATCAATACCTATTTTAACTAAAAATGTGACTAAAAACCAAAAAATGTGTTTTTAAGTGGGTATATTCTGTATCAGTATAAAATGTTGCTATCAAAACTAAGAAAAAATACTATCATTATTTCAAAGCTATAATAATACTAATGTTTTTCTTAATTTAGCCTTAAATATTAATGGCAAATTCCTCTATGTTTGTTAACACCTTTCAGACTTATGTATATGAAGGAGTAGAAGCCAAGAGGATCTTCAAAAAGGAATGAGCTTTCATTTTTGAGCACAGCCCAGAACACAAATTGAATAGAAACTCTATATTGTATTAAACCTGTTTTTCTCTCCTTGGTTAGTCCTTTTGTAAGCATAACCAGCGACTTATATTCCTAGCCTTGCCAAGGCAAAAGAAGCAAAAGCTAATTAGGATTTAATTTGTTTTACATTCTCTAAGATGTCCATTTATTGCTGTATTGGTATTGGAAAATAATTTGTGACATGTTTTAAAACAGATGAATAAACTTTATTTCCAAATTGCTTTATAAGTAGTTTTTTCTTAAAAAAAAAAAAAAGGTGGGGGGGCACCTGGGTGGCTTAGTAGGTTAAGCATCCAACTCCTGCTTTCAACTCAGGTCATGATTTCATGGTTTGTGAGTTCAAGTCCCACAGCAAGCCCCACATCCAGCTCTGTGCTGACTGTGTCGAGCCTGCTTGGGATTCTCTCACTCTCCCTCTCTCTGTTCCTCCCCTGCTGTCTGTCTGTCTGTCTGTCTCTCTCTCTCTCTCTCTCTCTCTAAGTAAATAAATAAAACGTTAAAAAGTTAAATAAAGATTTAAAAAATTATAAAATACATACATAAATAAAATTATGTAAAATATGCATTGATAGACTATCTGGAGTTTTTTCCCCTACATTTGGTAAACTAAAAACGTAGTCTGCATGGGATCTTTAAAGTCTTACAGTGGTTGTGATTTTTCAGCAGATGCTTTGCAGACCAAAAGGGAGTGACAGGATATATTTAAAGTGCTGAAAGGGAAAAATTTACAACCAAGAATACTCTACCCGGTGAGGTTATCATTCAGAATTAAAGGAGAGATAAAGAGTTTCCCAGAGAAGCAAGAACTAAAGGAGGTCATCATCACTGAACCAGCTGTATAAGAACTGTTAAATGATCTTTAAGTGGAAAAGGAAAGTCTATAACTAGAAATAGAATATATGGAAGAGAAAAATCTCCGTGGTAAAGCAAATATATGATCAAGAAAGAACATCTGCTACTTAAAAGCTGGTGTAAAGGTTAAAAAACAAAAATAGTAAAAACATCTATAACTACATAAGTAATTTAAAAATATACAAAATACACAAAATTGTAAAATATGACATGAAACACACAAAACTTGGGGAGGGGGTTAAAATGTAGTGCTTTTAGATTCATTCAAATTTAAGTGACTATCAGCTTAAAATAGACTGCTATATAAATAGGTCAACATAGAAAAACCTCATGGTAACGATAAGTCTAAAACCTAAAATAGATACACAAAAAATAAAGAGGAAAGAACCCAAACATAACACTAAAGAAAACCACCAAACCACAGGGGGAAAGACAAAGAAAGGAAGAAAAAAACAGAAGAACTACAAAAAGAACCAGAAAACAATTAACAAAATGGCAGTAAGTGCATACTTATGAATAATTACTTTAAACATAAATGAACTAAATGTTCCAATAAAAAGACATGGGTTGGCTGAATGGATAAAAATAGAAGATGATCTATATGACACCTAGAAGAGACTCACTTCATTTATTTTCTTAAAGTTTATTTATTTTTGACAGAGAGAGAGAGAGAGAGAGAGAGAGAGAGAGAGAGAATGAGTGGAGGAGGAACTGGGAGAGAGGGAGACAGAAGAGCTGAAGCAGGCTCTGTGTGACAGTAGATAGCCCAATGAGGGGCTTGAACTCACAAACCCTGAGATCATGACCTGAGCCAAAGTCGGAGGCTTGACTGACTTGAACTACCCAGTTCAAGTTTTTTTTTCTATATAAAGTATGAATATTTATTTCAGGCTTTAGATCCCAATTGATTTCAAAAAACAAAATCTGATCTCTCTCCTCAGAGTAGCTGAGACCCCCTGTGTTAGGATGGTTTCCTGGAGGCTGAAGGGTCTCTGTGCCCTTAGGAACACATTTCATCAGGCTCCGCACAAAGTCCCTGATGCCCACTGTATCCCAGCCTTAAGACGGGAAAGGAAACAAAACTCACCACCATGGGGCTGATCGAATGCACACACACTAATGTAAATGAGCAGCTAAACCTTGGCAAATTTGCTTTTTTTTTTTAAAGTTTGTTTTGTGGGGTTTTTATATTTTTTTTCCATTTTCTTTTGCTACTCAGCAATATGCAGCACTTGTGAACTTCCAATGGGTTCCCAGCTTTAAACACAAACGTCCTGATGAAAGACTAATTCTTCAAGAATCTAAAAACAGACCAAATGTGTTTTTGCTGTGAACACTCTGTAGAGACGAAGTGAGGCGAAAGTTTGGGTTTAAAGAAGAAAAAAAAGAATCAATACAGTGATGGAAGGGTAAAGAATGCAAGAATTCAGACATTCTGTGGAGACCCTGAACCTTGCTCTGTGTAAAGACCCACACAGGCTGAAAGTGAAGAGATGGAAAGAGATATTCCATACAAATGGCAATGAGAAGAAAGAGTAGCAATACTCATATCAAATAGACTTTAAAACAAAGACTGTCACAAAAGACTAAAAAGGGCATTACATAATGACAAGGGAGTCAATCCAAGAATCAATTAATTTGTAATATTAGTGTATCTAACATCAGAGCATCTAAATATATAAAGAAAATATTAACAGGGGCACCTGGGTGGCTCAGTTGGATAAGCATCCGACTTTGGTTCAGGTCATGATCTCACAGTTTGTGGATTCGAGCACCACATCAGGCTCTGTGCTGACAGCTCAGAGCCTGGATCTGCTTTGAATTCTGTGTCTCCCCCTGCCTCTCTCTGTCTCTCTGCCCCTCTCATGCTCATACTCTGTCTCTCTCTCTCTCTCAAAAGTAAATAAACATTAAAAACTTTTTTAAAAAGAAAATATTAACAGATAGAGAAATTGATGGTAATATAATAATAGTAGGGGACTTGAATACCCCACTTACATCAATAGATAGATGGTCCAGGCCCAAAAAAAAAAAAAAAATCAAGGAAACAGTGGCCTAAAACAACACACTAGACTAGATGGACTTTACAGATATATACAGAACACTTCTTCTAAAAGCTAAAGGATACAAATTATTTTCAAGTATACATGGAATAGTCTCCATGATCAACATGTTAGGCTCTAAAACAAGTCTCAATAAAATCAAGAAGATGAAAATCATATCAAGCATCTTTTCTGGCCATAACATGAAACTAGAAATCAATTATAAGAAGAAAACTGGAAAAAAACACAAACATGTGTAGACTAAACAACATGCTACTAACAATCAATGAGTCCATGAAGAAATTAATAAGCCATCTAAAAAACACCTTAGAAATAGAAACACAATGATTCAAAATTCATGGGACAGAGCGAAAACAGTTCTAAGAAGGAAATTCATAGTAATACAGGCCTACCTCAAGAAACAAATCCCATCTAAACAATCTAACTTTAGACCTAAATAAACTAGAAAAAAATGATATTAAATAACAAAGTCTAAAGTTAGAAGAGAGAGGAAATAATAAAGATCAGAGTGGAAAAGAATGAAATAGAAACTAAAAAAAACTAAAAAAGAAATAGAAAAGTCCAATGAAACTAAAAACTGGTTCTTTGAAAAAATAAATAAAATCAATAAACCTTTGGCTAGTTTCATTGAGAAAAAAAGACAAAGGGCCCAAATAAAATCAAATGAAAGAGAAGTTACAACTGACACCAGGGAAATCTAAAGGATCCCAAGAGAAAACTATGAACAATTATAAACCAACAAAATGGAAAACCTAGAAGAAATGGATAAATTCCTTGAAACACACAACCTTCCAAGACCAAATCACAAAGAAAAATAAAACCTGAATGGACTGTTTACAAGTAATGAAATAATGAAATTGAATCAGTAATTTAAAAAGCCCCAACAACAAAAGTCCAGGAACAGACATTGGTACAGGGGAGTTCTACCAAACATTTTTTAAAAAGTTAATACCTCTCTTTCTGAAATTATTCCAAAAAAAATGAAGAGACAGGAATGCTTCCAAACGAATTTTACAAGGGTAGCATTACCCAGTACTGGAACAAGACCCCACAAAAGAAGAAAATTATAGGCCCATATTCCTAAAAGACACAGATGCAAAAATCTTCAACAAAACACCAGCAAACTAACAATACATTAAAAGGATCTTATACCACAATTAAGTGGGATTTATTTCAAGGATATAAGAATGGTTCAACTTCCATATATCAATCAAAGTGATATACCACATTAACAAATCAAAGCATAAAATTCATATAATCATCTCAATAGATGCAGAAAAAACATTTGACAAAATTCGGCATCCATTTGTAATAAAAACTCTGGAAGTGGGTGTAGAAGAAATGTATCTCAATGTGATAAAGGCCATAAATAACAAACCCACAGCTAACATAATACTCAAGAGAAAAAAAGCTGAAAGCTTTTTCTCTAATATCAGGAAAAAAACAAGGATGCCTACTCTTGCAACTTTTATACAACACAGTATTGAAAATCCTAGCCATTGAAATTAGGCCAGAAAAAGAAATAAAAGGCATCTAAATTGGAAAGAAAGAGGGGTACCTGAGTGGCTCAGTCAGTTAGGCATCTGATTTTGGCTCAGGTCAAGATCTTGCAGTTTGTGGGTTCAAGCTCCACATCAGGCTCTGTGCTGACAGCTCAGATCCTGGAGCCTGCTTCAGATTCTGTGTCTCCCTCTCTTTGCTTGACCCCAAGTCATTCTCTCTCTCTCTCAAAAATGAATGAAAATAAATAAATAAATAAATAGCAAAGAAAGAAGTAAAACTGTCACTATTTACATGATACTATACACATAAAATCCTAAATACTATTAGAGCTAATGAATGAATTTAGTATACTTGCAGAATACAAAATTAATATACAGAAATCAGTTGCATTTCTATACACTGATTTAAAAATGAGGAAGAGAATTTGAATAGACATTTTTCCAGGGAAGACTTAGAGATGGCCAATAGTCATATGAAAAGGTGCTCAAATCAGAGAAATGCAAATAAAAACCACGATTCTACTTCACAACTGTCAGATTGTTCATTATTAAAAAGACAAAAAATAAGTGTTAGCAAAGATGTAGAGAAAAGGGAACACTTATACATTGTTGGTGGGAATATAAATTAGTGCAGCTACTGTAGAAAACAGTATGAAGGTTCCCCTGAAAAATTAAAAGCAAAACTACCATATGATCCAGCATTCCACTTCATGGTATTTATCCAAAGTAAACAAAAACACCAATTTGAAGGGATATATACACTTCCATGTTCACTGCAACATTATTTACTCTTACCAAGGTATGGAAACAATCAAACAACCTATTAATAGATGAGTGGATAAAGAAGATGTGGACACACACACACACACACCACACACACACACACACACACACACACACACAGTGGAATATTACTTAGCCATAAAAAAGAATGAAATCTTGTCATTTGTGACATGGATGGACCTAGAGGGTAGTGTGCTAAATGAAGTAAGTCAGACAGAGGAAAACAAATACCATATGATTTCACTTAGATGTTCAATCTAAGAAATTAACAAACAAGCATATAAAACAAACAGGAACAGTCATGGATACAGGAAATAAACTGTTGGTTACCAGAGTGAAAGTACTGAGGGGTGGACAATGTAGGTAAAGAGAATTAAGAGGCATAAATTTCAAGTTATAAAATAAATGTCCTAAGAATGTAATGTACTGAAAAGGAAATATAGTCAATAATACTGTAATAACTTTGTACAGTGTCAATAACTAAACTTATTATGGGGATCATTGCATATTGTATAAAAAATGTGGCATCACTATAATGATACCTTAAAATAATAGGAGATTGCATGCCAATTATACCTCAATAAAAACAAATCTTACACTGGTTGTAAATATTTTCCTTAGAATCATCTATTATTATAAAAGTAATATACATTCAAATAGAACTCAGAAGAAAAGCAATTGCAAAATGAATATTTCCATAAACCTATAATCCAGAGATTATCACCGTTCTGATTATGATAGATATCCTCCCAGTCCCCTTCTCTGGATGTAGATATGTACATTTCCCCATAAATATCACTCAGAATAATATAATAGAAAATAAATGATGTACTAAGTCAAAGAATTAAATTACATTTTTCTACACTAGTGATTCTCAGACCTGACTAAGAATAAGAACCACCAAAGAAACTTAAAAATTTTTGCATTCTTTCTAATTTTTTAATGTTTATTTACTTATTTTGAGAGAGAGCATGAGAAGGGGAGGAGCAGAGAGAGGGAGAGACAGAGAGAATCCCAGCCTGAACTCGACCTTGAACTGGTAAACCATGAGACCATGACCTGAGCCGAAACCAAAAGTCAGATGCTGAACCGACTGAGCCACTGAGATGCCCCCAGATTTCTTTGGATTCTTCATCTCCACTGTTAGCTACTAGATAGAATCTCTGAAAACAGAACCAGAGATTTCAGAAAGCTCCCAGTAGTTCTGCTGCAGCAGGTCCACTAACCATACTTTGAGAACAACTGAGCTATCAGATACCAAAAGTGTCACCTTCAACTGCCACCTCCCCCCCCCGCCTTTTTTTCATAAACAGTGATTCTGACAATTGTCTAGGGCCCAAAAACTTTTCTTTTCCTCATGTTCTCACATGATGTACTATTTTATGTACGTCAGGTAATTATATTTTAAGAAGGTGTGTATTAGGGGGTGGAGAGGGACATCAACTTTTTCAGGATTTAACTATGGACTTTTGTTTTGACCAATTCTCTTTCATACTGATGAAAGTAGCAGCTAACATTTATATAATTCTTACTATGTGTCAGGCAATGTTCTAAATGGTGTAAACATATGGCAGATACAGTATATTGAGGGAAGAAAACTGGTTGAGTAAATGATGAAAAGAGCAAAGGCCCTAAAGCAGGAACAAGCTTGGTAAAGCTGAAGAACATAGAAAGTCTAGTATGAGTCCCCCAGATCATCTAGAGCTGACCAAAAATGGAGCAATGTTCAGGAAACACAAGCTAACTCAGAATTCCTAGAATTCAGGAATGATGTGGTAAAAAAAAAAAAAAAAGGTTTTGGAATCATACATACTTGCTTAAACTCTTGTCTTCCCCCCTACTAAAAGTTAAACTCGGATCCTCAATTTTTCTTACTTGAAAAATGGGGAAAATAGTGATGATTTTCTGTGACTATTTTTAATTGAGGTATAATATGTAAACCATCTAACATGATGCCTAGCATATAGCTGATATTTCAGAAAAGTAAGTAATATGAACATGTACCTACTCTTGTAGAGAAAACAGAAGAAGTCTCAACTGAAGAGATAGGAAAACTTTTCTCAAAACATCCCTTACCAAGCCTATGTCATAGAGAGCTCTTAGTTCTGGTCCAGGCTGTGACAGAACTAGTGAGGGACTTTGGGTGAGCCACTTCATTTTTTCAGAGTTGAGTTCAAGCATGTTTGTTTGTTTGGGTGGGCTCTGTACCCAGTCGTGACCCCTAGACCAAGAGTCACTTGATCTAGTGATCTACCCACTGCACCACCCAGCTGCCCTAATGCAATCATCTTTAAAATAAGGCAGTTGGACTAGATGATCTCTAATAAGTCTCTCGCTGTACTAAGATTCCAAGATATCTGAAAAACATTAAGTGATTCTTCCTTTAAATAGCCCTCTGGTGCATGACATAAGAAGGCACTGCTATAACAGAGGGTGGGCTGGGCAGAGAGAGAGCTTTTAAGCTCATAAAAGCATGACTGGCTTCATGCAGATGCACCCTGTGCAGGCTCAGAAGGCACTTGCGTTTGGTTTAACGTGTTACTCTTACTGTGTTAAAATTCTCAATAAATTTTGAACAAGAAGCCCGCATTTTCATATTCCACTGGGCCCTGCAAATTATGTAGCTGATCCTGTCCCTGTGAGCTGACTATGAATAAGTACAAAAGATGTTTCCTGTGAACAAATAGAGACTGGCAGCAAGAGAGCCCTGGGAACCTGAAGAAAGGTGACTGGGTGAGTAAGATAGTTGTCCGGGGTAGAATGCTAACAAGAGGGGTTTTTGTGGGAACCAGAAGGGGAGGAAGGTTGCTGTGGATGTATACTTCAAAGGGTGTCTTTACCTTCTGCTACGACTTGCTTTCTCTGAACTATAGTAGAAGGCTGCCATCTACTGGTAAATGACACAAACTCTTTCAAAGACTTCCAAAAAAGTCTACATTTCAGTGTCCAAAGGATGATCCAGAATGGTTTAACATATTCTGCAGTTTAAAACAATGCTTATTAAGTCTCCCTCAGTTACAACTTCCAAACTAAAGTAATAACAAAGACCTGTTTACCTGAACAATCCCTGACACCTGCTTTTATTTATTCAACAAAAAAACCCAATTTTTAAAAAGTACTATGTGCCAAGCATCAAATGTTCAATGATGAACACCCATCGGTAGAGATATTGTCATTAAGACTTCATAGAATGAATTTACATTTTCAGGTTTATCTTCGGTCAGAATCATAACAGCTTGAATATCATCATCATTTTTAAAACTGAGTGGCCATGTAGGGGTAAGAGTTACACTTTTATATTAGGGGTATGCTAATATGCAAGGTGGTGTGTATCTATGACCTTCAGGCCCAGTGACCTACATTCAGGCTATTGGGTAAAGCAGACATTACTGGAGAAATGACTGGAAAAAAAAAGAGTAAGCAAGGCAGTGGCAGAAGATGAAGAAAGTTAGGGGACACAGAGCAAATTAATAGTCACCAATAAAAAACTAGTGTTCCAGGGAGGTTCTCATCAGAGAATATCTACCCCCACTATGGATTCTATCAGAATGAAGGGTTAGCAGAAGCACCCCCTTCTACAATATCAAGATTAACAGAAAGAAAAAGGGAAGTTAGCAGGATGTATAAATTTGTCAAGTCACCAAGCTGTATGCTTGAAACTAATGTCGCAGTGTGTGTCATCTATACTCAAAATTTTAAAAAAGAGGGAACTTAAATACTTGTCCAATAATCGCTGATGAGTGCAGCTGTTGAGGGAGAAGAGTAACAGAAATCTGAATTCTGGAGGAAGAGGAGGAAGTTGTCCCCAGATCTCAGCCCAGTTTAAGGCCACATTGCTCAGACTACAGGGGTATAACTGGTTATTTCCAAACAATTCTTATATACTCATTACACTCACTGGAGAAAATATCTGAGAGCCAAAAACTGTTTCTTCACTAAAAACCAAACAAAAGTCCAGGCCCTGGCTGAACCTGGCTGACTCAGTCATAAAAGTATGTGACTCTTGATCTTGGGGTCTTGAGTTTGAGCCCCATGTTAGGTATATAGATTATAAAATGGAATTAAAACAACAACAACAAAAAAAAAACAAAAGTCCTTTTGGTGAAGGAGTTTATACTTAACACCATTTCTTGGTTTGCTTTAGATAATTTTTTATGTAGTATATCAAGACTAGCAAGGGTATCAAAGGACATAAATATGACACAGGACATCTTCAGAAAAATCTGAGTGAAGATGGATCTTATTTCATGCTCCCAATCCCACTGGCTGTTCTTTCTGTGATTCCATAGCACAATGTGCTCACCAATATCATTATTCTGTTTTCAGTGTGTTTGACTGTCTCCTCTAGTCCGTGAGGTTTAGGAGGGCTAGGATAGAGAGTTACACCTGCATCCCCCCATGCCCCTTTACCACGAGTAAACATGAATACTTGTAGCTGAAAGAGTCAATGGGACATGCCAAAAAGCCTCAGCCTCAGCAAACCAGCCTTCACCATCCTGTATTCTGAGAACGTATGTGTGGAAGCTCTACTGAGGAAACCAGTTCTCGTTATTCTTTATACCCAGATAACCTCATTCTGAAGCAGGTCACTAGTACCCTGGCCATATTGATTAGGCCAGCTGATGCAAGGACAGTCTATCTATAATACTTGAAAGCAGCCTAAAACATGAGAATTTTGTCCAAAATCAGTAATACTAATTACTTAAACCAGGTAGAGTCTCTCTTGGAAATTTGACTTCAATACATAGAAAATGTCATCAGCTAGTAATGATGGGCAGAAGTTCAGTGGCACAGAGGAAAAGCAGACAGACAACAGAGGCCATGAGGCAAAAGGGGTCATGATTGAGTTCTGATAAAAAACCAAATAGAAGAAAAGAGTGTGAAATAGTAGGTTTTTAGAAGTAGAAATAATGAATTCTTGCTTCTGGTGGATAAAAGTATAACTGTTCACCATAGCATCCTTGGATCCTGAGTGGCCAAGAATACATACTTCTTTAACCAAATATGAATTAAGCACCTACTATGTGACAAATACAACATGAGTTTCAGTGGTGAACAAGACAAATATATTTTGTTCCCATGGAGCTTTGAATCTAGCTTAGAAGCTAGAACCTAGAGGTAGAGTATAGACACTGAACAAGTAAAAACAATGTGATACATGTTACAGGGAAGTAGTGTGGACTCTCATAGAAATGTGCAGTGTCTTCGATTACATTTTCCATTGGCCTATATATTCCTAAGATGCCTGATTATATAAGTTTTCCTGAATTCATAGAGGCCTAACATACATTTGAGATTCTTTTCATTCTTATTTTCATTTGTAACCATATATGAAAATGCTAGTTCCCAGGGCCTACAAAATCTTCAAAATACAAATTTGCTCCAAAATACAAAGAAGAAACTGTAAAATCTAAACAAACAAATGTTTTGCCCACAGAACACACTCAGACAGTTCAATGCAACTCTAACTACCACTACAAGTTAACACACTTGGTGCTAGATGTTGTTCAAAGTGCTTTACAGAAATCAGCTCAAATTAATCCTCACAACAATTCTATACAATAAGAACTAGTATTACTATCCTCATGTGATAGAGAAGAAACTGAGGCAAAGAACAGTTATATCTTGGCCATGGTTAACAGCCAGTAAGTGGCTGTACCAGGATTTGAATCTAAGCAATCTGGTTCTAGAGTCTATAGGTTCAAGAGTCCAAATTCAATTTAACTTGATGTGATATATAGCCAAATTTTCTTCCAAAATATCATTCAGCAAATATTTATTGAGCATTTACTACACATGGGTGCTGATCTAGCTGTTAGAGATACAACAGTGAACAACCACAATGACAAGAAAACCCCCAAATCCCTGTCTTCATGGAGGGGATACAGATAACATACAAGAAGTAAAACATATGGTGTATTAGGTGGTATAAATGCTATGGAGAAAATAAGGCCAGCGAGAGGGATGAAGAGGAGTGCCAGAGGTGAGATTTTAAATAGGGTGTTTAAGGACATAACCTGAATAGGTGATGTTTGAGCAATAACCTGAAAGAAGTGAGGGACTGTGTCATTCTAAGTGTGCCTTATATGATATTAGGTAGAGTGAGAGCCCTGGGTTTGGATCCCTGGACCCATGACAGTACTAAAATAGCCCAGGAGTTACATTTAGTGACGTTCTGGGATTTGCAATATAAAGAGCCTAACTAGCACATTGTATGAGGGCTCTGAGTTGCTAGCTTAGGAAGAGCAGAATAATGAAACTGAATGAGCATTATTAAAAGAGCAATAGCCTCTTCATTTATTTTGAGCTGGAATTTGTGTAGGAATACTTTGTGAGTTGGCAGTGTTGAAAACTTCATGCACTTTATTCTTCCCAGTTTCTAAAGACAATACACTATTCTACTCTGCCTGGGTTAGAACTGATGTCGTATGTTCTATAGCTGTTGGGTGGAGTATCCCATATATGTCTATTAGGTCTAACTGATTTGTAGAGTTGTTCAAAACCTTTGTTTTTTAAAAATCTTTATTAAAAGAGAGACAGCAGGGAAGAGGAGTAGAGGAGACAGAGAGAGAGAGAGAGAGAGAGAGAGAGAGAGAGAGAATCTCAAGTAGGCTCCATGCTGAGCACAGAGCACAGCACAGGGCTTGATCCCACGACACTGGAATCTTGACCTGAGCCAAAATCAAGAGTCAGACACTCAATTGACTGAGCCACCCAGGTGCACCAAGACCTCTGTTTTCATACTAATCTTATGTATAGATGTTTCAGCAATTATTGAAAGTGGGATATGGACATTTCGAACTAGTATTGTAGAACTGTCTATTTTTCCCTTTAATTCTGCCCTTGTCTTCTTAATATATTTTGATTCAACATTTGCTTGGTTGTTGTAAACCTTTGACCATTTTCCAGAGTTCTGACAAACTCACTTCAAATAGTTTCTGCTTATTTTTCAATGTTTCTGGAGTCTTGGCATTGCCCACTCCACCTATTTGAATGTGGGTCTCCCAAGGTGATTTTTTGATACAGCTCTCACCAGAGCAGAAAAAAAAAAAAATCTGTCTTCTAACAGGGCATATTTTATTTTTTTTTCCGTAATATTTTATTGTCAAATTGTTTTCCATATAACACCCAGTGCTCTTCCCCTTAAGTGAAACAGGGCATATTTTAGATATGAACATAAAAGCTGACCTTCTCTAGTAGGGGCTTGAAGCCTCATACCCTGAATGTATGTCTTCCATTACATATCAGCCCCTGAGGAATCATAGAACTCCATGAAAAGTAGTTTGAAAAGCACTATTATAAGCCATTATGACCCCTTCATAGTTATGTGCCTGCTGCTTACGATCTGATGTGAGAAACAGTTAAATAATAATTAATTTTGGGCTGTTATCTCTGTCTTATTTTTAAACTTACTTGTTTTCAAAAAAACCCTTTCTTCCCAACTTCTAATGCATTTTCATTGAAAAAAAATTGGAAATAATGAAAAAGCACAAAGAATAAAGTGACCTGTGATCCCATTTTCCAGAGATAACTGCTATTAATATGTCAACATCTTTCATGTTTATAAAATAAGTTTAATTCTGGTTAACGTTTCATATATATATATAGCAGTTATCACCTTGGCATCCATTTACTTAACACTGTTATCCCATTCATGCCTGTTAATATTGCCATGTCTACTCTTGGAAGCCGAAGATTTGTGAAGTATTGACTTATCTTTCAATCTTCACCCTCAATGACTGTCCTTCCAACACTTTTCAATGAAACAAAAACAGGCTGGGGACGCCTGGTGGCTCAGTCGGTTTAGCATCCAACTTCAGCTCAGGTCATGATCTCACAGTCCGTGGGTTCAAGCCCCATGTCAGGCTCTGTGCTGACAGCTCAGAGCCTGGAGCCTGCTGGATATCCAGACAAGACATCCAAAAGGGGAGAATGTATTAGTGTATATTCATTACTAGAACTGGGGAAGGAAACTCAGAATGTATCCCCACTGAGAATGGTAGATCAAAAGCAACATACCTTAGTGTTATCAGTATACTATTATGTCACAACAGAAGTAATTCTACAAGTATTTTTTTAATGTTTTATTTATTTTTGATACAGAGAGAGACAGAGCATGAGAGGGGGAGGGGCAGAGAGAGAAGGAGACACAGAACCAGAAGCAGGCTCCAGGCTCTGAGCTAGCTGTCAGCACAGAGCCTGACGCGGGGCTCGAACCCACAAATGTGAAATCTGACCTAAGCCAAAGTCGGAGGCTTAACCGACTGAGCCACCCAGGCGCCCTGCTACAAGTATTTTTTGACCAGGATTGTATCAGTGGTTGCAGAACACAACAAAATATAATTGAATAAATATTTAATTTTTTTCTATGTTCAAGTTACTGTGAAAGCACTGTGGAAGCTATAAAGATGGTAAAAAAATATTGTCTCCCTTCTAAAGTATACTTAATACTCTAGTAGGGGAGAAAATTTACATAACATTGTGCTATAAAGCAAACTAGCATGTCAAGAAAATTTTGGTGTTGAGTTGAAGGTAGAAAAATTTTTGAAAATGATCAGCTCAGGTGACAGCCTCATCAACAGGTGGCTGTTATACAGTGTAGAAGATAATAACTAATGCAAAAGGAAGACAAGAAAAGTATGGAAGCAAATATCTCACTGCCTTGGTCTTGAGAAGATAACCCTCTCCCCAAGAAGAAAGCATGGTATGTGAAATAGGTGGGGACAAATTAAAGGTGAAGTTTTCACAATTGGTATGTTAGAAATACTGAGAAGGGAGAGATCAATGTGAATTCTAGAGGGAAGTTTTATGAAGTTGGCATCTGAATTGAAAAAGGATGGGTAGGATTAGGATAGGAAGGGAAGCATTCCAGGTTAACCAGAACAGCATGCGTGACAGCCCGAAGGCCAAGGAGAGAATGGTTTCCCTGAGAAAGATGGAGGACGACAATCTGGCTGGAGCAAAAGGCGTTTGCTGGACAGGAGTTCGGCTTAGTAGCGTGGAGACAGACTAATGACCGGATATATGGACGGGAGGTGCGGAAGGCCTAGATGAAGATAAAAGGGAAGCTGCAACAAATAGCAATTAGTTATGATGACCACACAATGCTCAAAGGAAACTACAAAAGAAATGAATAGCAATCATGATGGAGAAAACAGAAGGAGAAAATTCCCCAGAAGAGAGAGAAATCACTTGGTGGACCAATCAAGAGAGTTATTGGAACACTCACTCAATTTGGAAAGGAGACAAAAATGGAATGAAGATAAGAAAGGAGTAACCAATGTTTTCAGATGACCATTAGCAAAGTTTTTTTTTTCCACTGTTGGAAAAGTTACTCTATAAAATTAGTTTAATACTAACTCGACAGCTGTCTGAAGAAATCTGTATTTTCACCTTAAGTTAAAGCAAAATTTATCACCTCCCTCTCAAGAACTTACTGCACTTGAACTTCAGAAGTTTGGAATGTCTTCCTAAAAATACCTATCTTTGGCCTGATATTAATGGCATTCTCATACACTGTCTTCTCTACCCTAGCTCCAATCAGACTAACTGTTGACAGCATTGTGAACATGCTGGATCACAGTTGCAGTATAATAGCTCATTCTGTAGTTTCTGGCGCATTATTTTTCACTTGGATATATCAGGCAGGAAGGTTTAAGGGGAAATGCTGAGCTCCTACATCACTAACAGTGTAACTGGGTTTCAGTAAAGTACCTTCTTTGAAATTAAGTTGCTTATAATTTAAAAAACATAGGGCACTCCACTACTATACTCCATATACATTCCTGTCTATCAGGTAGAATAATCAAGACTCACTGGAGTTTCTTCAGGGGTGAAGTCTGAATAGGTGGCAGGCTCTTTCAAATGAATTTAGTCTAAATGACCCTTCTCTGTTTGAATCAATTGCTCTCCCAAATGTGACAGACCTTCCTCCTCAAGAAATCAGACTCCAGCACCAACATCCTCTCACAGATGAACGTGACTCTTTGCCAAGAACAAGTTTCAAACCACTTCAGAACTTGTTCAGTTTAAGTCAGGCTCTTTCTACATTTATAATTTCAACGATTTTTATCAATCCTATTTCAAATAAGTAGAAGTGACTGGTTCAATCTTGCCATTGAAAAGAATACTTCCATCATGATATGGGCAACAGTTTACTTGCATCCATTAATTTTTGTAAAGTCTCAGTGTCTTTTCCAATCTACTACCAGACTATATATAATCTGGGCTACATTACTAGTCTAGCCACTTGTTAGGTAGTGGTCTTCTCATTCCCCAAATATTTAAAATTAGACGCACCAGGGAAAATCCAGGCAATATAGTGAAGGAGTTCAGAGCATGTTACCCAAAAATATGCTGCTTTGGCATATTGATTATTTTAAGTTAAAGGAGCTTAAGAAACATCAGGTGCAGGAGGGACACTCTGACTTCCTTATTCCTCCTGCCAGAAGATAAAACTCCCATGTGAAAGATGCCCTCCCTCTACCAGGAGGAAGAAAAACATTCTCCTCACCAGAGATGGGGAATCAGGCTGAG
>NC_043700.1:98717495-98722204 GCF_006229205.1 Suricata suricatta
CCCTTCCCTTCCATTCCTTTTCTTTTTTGAGAGAAAGAGCGCACAGGTGGGGGAAAGGGACAGAAGAAGAGAGACGGAGAACCAAGCAGGCTCCATGCTCAGGTCAGCACAAAGCCCAAACTTGGGGCTTGATCCCATGAATATGAGATCATGACTGGAGCCAAAATCAAGAGTCCAAGGCTCAGCTAACTGAGCCACCCAGGTGCCCTTTCTTGTTAAACTTTCTTATGTCAGTTTAACTTTTAGGCCCTGCTGGAGACACAAAGAGGGCAGTAGAGGAGAATTTTTCCTCACCTACAGTTCTGCTGACAAGGATGGAATGTCGCTCACTGGCTGTACACTGCTCAGTCCAAGGATGCTGCAGCTGAGACATCCTGGGAATCTCTGACAGCCAGCACAAGGTGAGAATTCTTACCGGATTGTCTCCTGGGTCTCTGCCTGCAAGATCCAAGCAAATGAAAGTGTTACAAGTCTCTCCCCATCTTTTCCCTTTTCCAAATTTAGATGAGCAGGAGAAAACATTGGTGTGAACTAGTTCTTTAGGCATAGTGATTCTGATATTTTCTGTTATGAGTATTCTTGTTTTTTATTTCTAAAAGCTTTAAAAAAAGAAAAGAAAAGCTTAAAAACCATCTGTCTAGACCCCAGCAACCTCAGAGGGTTCACTCCTTTTCCCCTGCTGTGATACAATACCCTACTAATGGGGTCAACTAACCCCAAGGTGCACCCCAGAGCTCACCATCAACCTCACAGTAGAGGATCAGGAACTGGTTCTTATATGACACCGGTGTGACTTGACCGGATTTCTCTCTACCTGTCACCTCTGATTCTATTCAAGCTTTCAGTCTCTGGGCAACCTGTTTCACTGCCTATATCCCAGGCCTCCCATACCTATAGGCCCTCATAACACCCATTACGCCTTTCTGGTTTCTGACTCCTCCCCAGCAAATCTCCTCACTTAGGACATGAGATACCTCAAGTCATTCAAAAGCTCACTCTCAAATGCCTTGAGTCTTTCCCTCTCCCACAAATGAAAAAACAGCGACATAAATCTCTTAGATAGAGATTTGTTATGTAAATTCAATGCCACCATACAGTGTAATGAGAAATGTATTTTTATTTTCCTGCATCTGACCTAACAGCAAACTTCTTTTCCCTAATGGAAACCCATCTCAACTGAAAATCTTCTGAAGAAGATACAATCTTAAAAGACATTCCAACTAGCACCCAGGCCTCACATGCAAATGAGTAACGAATTGTTACAGCCACAGAGTTGTGCGAATTACCTGGAAAAGGAACAAACTTCCCCCAAGGGTAACCCAGTGCCGCCCTAGGTAGTGCGCAGAAGGCTCTGAACCTGCTCTCTTTTACAGCAGGATATTCTTTACTTGGTCGCTCTGTAACAAAAGAAAGAGGGAAATTGGATTCAGATTGGAATCAAATCTATTGGTTTCTAAAACATCTGAGAGCCACTAACGCCTTTGTAATTCCCTCCTTAGTCCCTAATTCAGCGACCTTTCTTATCTCAATTCCTGTTGACCCAGCCTGATTTACAGTAATTAACCTCTGCTCTGCTTTCTTTTCAACTCCAGGGCACCGGGACTCACAATTCCTCTTTGTATTTACAGTTAGAGGGAGACCATTAGCATAGACTGGTATTTCAGGGATATTGCAAGTCTCCCTCAGATATTTTCCCAAGTCCCTAAAGCCAGTTTAGGCTCCAAAGCTCTCCCCTTGTTCAGTACATTGACGATCTTTTACTTTGTAACCAAACTAAGCAGCATGCTCTTAGAGGAGCTGAAGGAGGCCATAAAGCCTCTTAATCTAAACTTGTCGGGGGTACAAACAACTGTTACTCACTTAGGACATGAGATATCTCAAGTCATTCAAAAGCTCACTCTCAAATGCTTTGAGTCAGTTTTGTCTTTCCCTCTCCCACAAATGAAAAAACAGCGACATAAATTTCTAGAGGCAGCTGGCTACTGCCACAAATGAATTTCTAACTTTGCCGCCCTGGCTAAGCCTTTCGAAGCCTCCTAGATACTACTTCGGAGCTCATTTTCTGATCCTCATTAATTAATCTCCTGGGAAGCCTTAAATTTAACACTATGAACACCCACAATTCGCAGCTTACTTAATTTTGACAAACCTTTTCACCTATATTGCCACAAAAATACCAGGATTGCCATGGGAATTCCAGGAAAATCTTTGCCAGGGTAAGTCCTGTCCGCTGGATCCTGTGACAGCAGGCATGCCTCCCGAACTGACAAAGCCGGGACCCTTAGACCAAGCTCCCCGTTCACCTCTATGTTCCTTTATGTTCATAAGACACCACACCTCTCTACATGGTGGCCCTTATGACCCAACCCTTCTTTCCTCTTCCATCGCTGTAACACCTTATTTCTGACTACTCTACTATCCCTGCCTTGATAATGGAGAACATCACTCCATGTCACAGGATTACTTTACAAATAAAGAAATTGTCTCAGGGTACCTGGGTGGCTCGGTCACTTGAGCAGCCAATTGGCTTCAGCTCAGCTCATGATCCCAGCATGGTGGGATCAAGCTCAGCACGGGGCTCAGGGTCGAGTGTGGAGCTTCTATGCCCCTCTCTCCTACGCACATGCTCACACTCTCTTTCTCTAAAAAAAACCCCCAAAAAACCAAAAACAAAAAAAAATTGTCTTAAAGCCACGAGAGGATCTCTTAGCTACCACCCCCTTTACACAACCAAGACTGAGTTCTATTTTGTGATCGCGCCAAGAGAGGAAATTTCTGGGTTAATATAATAACTGGCTGCGCCATAGTTTCCTCACATAAAACATTTGAGGCACGCTCTCTGCCCACCGTAAAATTAGCCAGCCCAAGCTGCTAAACTAGCTTTTACCAGAGCCTGAACACTGGCAAAAGGAAAAACTGCCACGATTAACACCAAGTCCAAACATGCTTCTGGAGCCCAGCAGGCTGTTGACACGGTCTGGAACTCCTGTGGATTCTTAACCTCTGCTGGCACTCCTCTCACCAATGGGCATATAATTGCTGCCCTGACAAGCTATTCACTTCCCCGCTAAAATCAATACTGTTTGCTGTGTAGCCATACTAGGGAGACAAATACTGCATCTCTAGGGAAGAGCAGGGCTGACAACCTCTGCAGCCCCAAACAGAACCCCTTTTCTTTTTCCACCCAGTTAAAAACCCTGCCTTTATCCTTGACTGATAATATTAACTACTTAGGCAAATACCCCACAAACTGAAAAAGACAAATGGATTCAAAAGGGTGCCAATTAGGTTGTACATTGGGTCAAACAGACTTCCTGTGATCCCCTTCCTTTTGACCTTTTGGCTTGCACTCATATCTCCCATCGGATGGGGCATAGAGGTAGATGGGAGATACTTAAGGAGTTAAAAGAGAATTGGTTCTTCCCTGGCATCCACAACATTTCTGGCCAAATTATGTCCCTGTGTACTACTTATAAATCTCACCAAATTTCTGGAGGAAACCAACACGCCTCAGGAAATCCTCCAAGGCCTACACTGCCCCTTGTGGAGCCCCAAAATGGGTTCCATAGATTTGTCTCCAGTGTCAGGCTATTTCCACTATTTGATTATATCTGTATATTTAGTGGGTGGACTGAATAATAAGGCAGCTAGAAGTGCCAACACCACAGCAAGCAACGGTGAAGAATTAATACTGAGAATATTCCTTGTTTTGGCATTCCTTTCTGGATTGGGTCATATGAAGGAACTAATTTTACAGCAGAAAATAACCACTTGCTTGCAAAAACTTTGGGGTACTCATTAAAATTTCACGCTCTGTACCATCCCTAATCCTCAAAGCAAAGAGAATATAAAAATCCAGATGTCAAAAGGACTTTAGAAAAAGTCTGTTAAGAAACTGGACTTAATGGCCAGAAGCATTACCTCTGCCCCTGATAAAAATCTGGAATACTCCAAATAGAAGACATTACCAACATCTTTAAAAATAATGTTTGGTCACTTTTTTCCTACTTGCATCTCTAAACCTTCTCTTCCTAAACTGAGCAAACATAGGGGCTTAAGTGAAAAATTCGATGCTATTGATGTATATGGGCCAGGAGCGAAAGATCAAGAAAGATTTCTTGAGATGGTACAAAAATTGCTTTTATTTGGGCAGAAGAGCTGAAATGTGACTGTGAGAAGTGGTTGATATACTCTTAGTTGGGAGGGATGCAGATAAAATGCAAAAGGATTTTCATGTTTTAAAGAAGACTTATAGGATCCTAAAGGTAAGGCTAATGTCAAGCTAAGATTGCTTTTAGTCTTTAGCAAAGCATTAACTTAAGGCAGTTGTGAGATCCTTGAGGAATATCATACTCTGCCTGCCTTAGGTGTTTGTCAATGGGCTACAAGTTGTAAGGAGATTTGATTTTATCACATTTCTTTGGTCTTTGTTCTCCATATCACCATGACTAGTGATATACAAGAACTAACTAGTTTAATTGGAGGATATCATCAGCAGGTTAAAATGCATACCAGCAATCATATCGAATAGTTAATGTGGCCAGGGTTTGGAAAAGTGGGTTAAGAGGGTGTCAGGTCTGTGCACAACATGCTGAGAAAACAGTAAGAGCTAATAAATGATTCACCAGCGTGAAAGAGAGCCCATAATGGAGAATCAGAGTGGCCTTGCTGACTGGCAAGCTTCCCCATCCCTGTTCACCAGAAGACTG
>NC_043700.1:98722304-98737628 GCF_006229205.1 Suricata suricatta
CACTCTGATTCTCCATTATGGGCTCTCTTTCACGCTGGTGAATCATTTATTAGCTCTTACTGTTTTCTCAGCATGTTGTGCACAGACCTGACACCCTCTTAACCCACTTTTCCAAACCCTGGCCACATTAACTATTCGATATGATTGCTGGTTATGTCAACATCTAGATCATGCAAAAGAATCTGAAATTAATTTTTATTCCCACCAATAAGACCAACTGGTGGACCAACTCTGGAAAATGGATGCAGGACAGGGTATGGCATCCACAACCAAAAAAGCACACCACTCTTCTCTTTTTGGTGAGTCAACTGTACAATAGTCAATGTCTATGGAAGCTCAAGGACAGTCCTTTGCTCAAAGACATTACCAGGGATTTTTTATCCCCTTTACGTTGGAAAACTATGATGGTACTGGACTTTTCCCACCTGACATACAGAAGCAATATTACAATCAAACCTGGAGATGCGCTTCCTCAGGCAGCATCCTCAAGCCTCTCATGAAGGTCAGAAATGGTCTCAATACTTACTCTTACGGTACGGACGCTTGCCAAGTAAGTATGTTAAGATATTACAGCTTACTCACAAGTCACCCTTGCGTGACCTGAGAGCAGCTGAGCTGCCAAAGGCCAAAAATTATATATGGGGAGACCAAAAAACTGCACTAACTTGGTCAGGTAACAAAAGCAAGCCTTACAGCTGCCAAGGTCTGACTGCAGGTCCCCTGTATTAGATATTTCACAACCTATTCTGCTCCTATGGACTGACAGGGATACATGGAAGACAGAGATGTGCAGATAACAACATGACAGGTGACAAGATACACTTACTAAGTCACGAGTTTCATTCTGGCCTTGTCCATGAGCAATACTGTTTTTTTTTAAATCTTATGTGACGATAAGGTATATAAAGGATTCCACCTAGATGGTCAAGACAACGTGGCCTCAGATTCCTGACCCGCTCTGTCACCAGGTACTCCACCTTAAATGCCAGCCAAATTACAAACTTGGGCTCTTTTGGTCATAAAGTAGTGCCACATAAATATACTAGACAAGATGTTCTAGAATACTGGCTTGTGTATCACAATTCTATGTTTTATCCTCAATATTGAGCTCCCTTTCCCCAGGCTTTGGAACTTAAGAGTTGGAAAAAGCCGTTCTAAATCTTTCCATTGTAATAGAACAAGAATTTAGTTATCACTGCACAAACACTGGAAGCCATTCTACCAGAAGTGAATAGTTTAGGCTCTACTGTACTCCAAAGTTGCCTTCCCCTACACACACTGACAGCCCAAAAGGAGGAGCTGATACTGTCACTGGTGACAAAGGCTGCTTCTTTGTAAATTTCTTGGGACAAGTAGTGTCTACCCTGCACCCTTTGAAAGATGAGCTACACACTCTGTCAGATGAGGGAGGTTCTGCCATTCAGTAGGAGTGACCTATTCCAAGGCATGGGACACTGATTTAAGGGGATATGGGGAAATGTGCTTAGATTTGTTATTTCTTGTTTATTCATTCTTATTCTAGTTTATGCTCTTCTTTCTCTTTGCATATAGACTCCTTGCCATTTGGCTCAATTCTTCCTTCTGGTGCCACAAATCCAGCTTTTATGTGAAACTTCTAAGAAACTTTCAGATAGAGGAAATGAAGGAGTTCAGAACATGTTACCCAAAAATATGCTGCTTTGGCATATTGATTATTTTAAGTTAAAGGAGCTTAAGAAACATCAGGTGCAGGAGGGACACTCTGACTTCCTTATTCCTCCTGCCAGAAGATAAAACTCCCATGTGAAAGATGCCCTCCCTCTACCAGGAGGAAGAAAAACATTCTCCTCACCAGAGATGGGGAATCAGGCTGAGAAATCTGTACAAACAAGACTTGTTACACGAATGCTTATCTTCCTAGTCGTTTCTCCACAGTTTACTACCCCTGGCTCAAACCCCTTTGTCTTATTTGGTTCTATGTCTAAAAGGTATAAAAGCTTTCTGTTCTGGTCACTTCTTCAAGTCTTCATTCTCTTGTGAAGGTTCTCGTGTACGTGTAAAAAATTTTAATAAAACTTGCATGCTTTTCTGCTGTTAATCTGTCTTATGTCAGTTTAATTTTTAGGCCCTGCTGGAGATCCAAAAAGGGTAAGTAGAGGAGAATCTTTCCTCATCGACCATGATCAATAATTTTCTTTCTGCTAGCATTGCGGTCTCGCAGGGGATCACATCACAAACCTTGTATTATTCTTATATTCACTCCCATGAGGTGCATGCAAAATTCTCATGATTTGTTCTCTGGCCCCCTTAGAAACTCACGCTCATAATTATGACTTCCATCTGAATATAGCTGTTTCAGGATTAAATAAAGTAAGTGGAACGTGCTCTATACACAATACAAAACCTATCAGAGGGGGCCCCAAAACCTTGGCATAAGGACCCATACACGGATAAGGAAAGGTGACAGTGGGTAGTTCCAGGATGCAATCCATCACCTGACAGGAATGGAATGACTTCCATTCCCGCCGGTTTTTCTTCTAGTGAAACTGGTCTAACCAGCCTTCCCCAAGGGCACAGCGGAGCGGGGTGGGCGAGCCCTCTGCCGCTTCCGGTCCGGGTGGAGGCCGAGCTGCCTGCTCGCCGTCACGGAGGCTGCGGACCGCCGAGCGGCGCCTGCGCACTACCGGAGGCGGGTACAGGGCCCTTTTCCGGGGGAGGGGAGCGCGCATGCGTAGGGAACCAGACTGTGGTCCATTTATGGCAAGGTGAACGCGGAAGTACGGTACGTGAGGGTTTTCCACCGGTTCTCACTGCCACCGGCTGACTGGTGCGAGATGGAGGTGGGCGCGGCGCCTGAAGATGGTCGGAACGGTCCCCGGGAGCGGCTGGCCTTGGGTGAAGCTGGGAGGCAGCAGCCGAATCACGAAGTGCGGTCTCAATCGAGGGCGGACCGGTTTCCAAAACATTCCTACTGGTTGGATCTCTGGCTCTTCATCCTCTTCGACCTGGCATTGTTCATCTTCGTGTATCTTTTACCCTGGTGAGTACTCTGCATACAGAGTTGAACTGGTACTCCCAATTTTGGGGGTAGGCAAGGTAACTGAATTCCAGAGAGTATAGTATGTCCAAGGTAATACTACTGCTGGTGAGTGTCTGGGTCGGGGGTCGGGGGGGACTGGGATAAGGCTGGAATGAAAATGTTCTTCCTTGGCACCTCAGTGAGGGTCTTCAAAGAGGTAGAAACTTGGCTTCATTTTTTTTTCTTATGTTTTGGAACGAAACCAGCTGGGTTTGAGTTCCTGCTCTACCACAAAGAAATTAGAGAAGTTATTTAGCTTCTCTGAGCTTTATTTTTCCATTTAGCATTTGGGACCAATAATAAGCAGGTCATAGGAGTGGAGTGAAGAGTAAATGAGATAGAAACTTATTTGCATTTCCCTGGCAGCAGTAATCGGCGGACTAAAGCGACTGTTCCTGTACTACAGTTTGACCAGGGGGAGGTCACGTAGATATCTCAGACAGGTCCAAACCTGAACTGTTAATAACTTCTTACGAAAGTCTACTTATTTTTGTGTCCCCATTTCAGTAAATGTTAAAAACTTTTTCCACTCACTACTTGTCCCAGAACCCAGGGCCCTTTGACTCCTTTCTTTTATATACACACCCACACAGTCCCAAACACCAAATCATGTAGGTTCCACTTGCAGAATCCTTGCTTTCCATTTTCATTTCCATTCTCTCTGAAAAGACGATTTTGGGAGGGGAGAAGGAAAGTGCCATGTAGAGAAGGGGCAGGGGAGCAGAACAAGGAAAGGGACACTCAGTTGATGAGGGAAGAGGCAAGGAGAGAAGCAGTGCTTTGGAAAGAGAGCCTGTGGAAGAAAAGCAGTGCAGCTCATTTAGATATTGTCGAACTTTCTTGGACTTTGGAGTTGTTTTCTCACCATGAGTTAACCTCTCTCAATCATGCTTATGAATTTGCAGTCCTTGATAGGCAATTATGTCTTCTTTCCCCGCCCCCAAATTTTGGCAAAGATTTGGGCATAAGCTCATTGTATCTAAGGCCCATTGTCCATGAGTTGTTGGATAGTGTGATAAGTTAGAAGGCAGAGGATTGAGTGGGGTGAATGGAAGAGATGGGTATTTCTATAAAATCCTCTGACAAGCCATTTGTAGAGTTTCCACTCTCGTCTGCTTCCCCTCCTGTTTTGGGTAGAGACTAATACCTCAAATATAGTGATTTTTTTTTTTTTTAAGAGTTTTCACCTCTGGGTATAAAATGGAAGTCTTAGGAGAAATAGTCCAGGCCTTTTTATTCTTCTTCCCTTTCTCTCATCATTACGTAAATCGGTTAGGAATACGCAAGTGACTGAGACAATTTAGATCTTCATTATTGGGGTAAAGTATTAAAATGGGAAGGAGACAGTGCTGACAAGTATTTGGTTCTTACAGAATTGTTTGCCTGTGTCTCCGTTAAGAAGTTGGCTCCTGGAGTGAATTCTGAAAAGGACTACAAACTTCTTGGAGAAGAAGGGATTGTGCAACAGAACTTCAAACTCTGAGGGACTTTTCTTTCATTTTATATACTCTTATTCATTTTGGGACTACTTTAAATGGGTAATTATCTCACCCATTCACATAGCTAAATTCTTAAAACTAGACTCTGATGTTTAAAAACTTTTTTCAAACATCTGATGGCGTTAAGGAGCTGAGTATTAAAGTATTTATATGTAAGGGTTTAGTGTATTAAGAAATTCAGTAATGTCTAGCCTGTAACATCTTAAGGGTTGGCTAGGGCTTAGTATGATGCAAAAATACAGTGAAACATTAAGGTGAAGTATTTAAAAAGAAATCACTCCAAAGCAAGGGTAGGGTTTTGAGAAAAAGGACTTAAGAGCTATACAGAAAATGCAGGCCCACGATGTAGTGGATGTAAGTACCAGTTTAACTTTTAGGTTAAATGGTCCTGTTATGGTTGCCAGGTTGATACAATCTCAGAGAAAGTACAGAATACCCAGCCTTGGAAATCTAGAGTGCATATCCTCTCACCTAGATGCTTCCTGCCACTCCCTTCTAAGCTTTTGAACTTCCCTAAAATAAGACTGTGTTTCAGACCTATTTTTTATTGTGGTTGCATTAAGAATCCTTGTAGCCGGAACATGTTTTTTTTAAAAATAACATTTGTACCTAAATACTTTAGTAAAGTCAGTATATTTACTCATTTCAACAAATTGAGCACTTACTCTGGACCAGAGTGGTGAGCAAAAAGGCAAAAAAATTCCTGCATTCATGAAGCTTACATTCACTTACTTATCTAAATGTTAACGAGAATTTATGTTCTAGGAGGATCAGCTAGTATTTAATCGGAAAGGTCACACTCTCAAAACTGCTAAAAGCTCTTCAGAAGCCATTCCTGTTATCTAACAGATACTCCTTTATGTTAAAAATGGTAGAAATGGGCTCTTACTGAAATTGGTGACATTTGATACATGTGAGTTGCCTCAATATTTTAATATTCCTTCCCATTAGAAACAGGGCAGAGATCTGGTAAGCTCTACATCCTCTCCCTTTTACAATGGCAGAATGAAATCTGGAACTGCTTTTGGAGAATTTTAGGTGCCTATTGTCAACTATGACGTTAATAATTATGCCTTTGGGAAACTGTTGCATCTGCCTGGAGAGAACTTTTTATGCAAAGATTGAAGCATCTAAAGAAACAGAACTGGGAGTTCACTGACTATACCAAATATGAATGATTTTTCTGCTGTTTGCTAATAATTTGGTTCAATAAATGTTTATTATAAGATTAAATTTGGTCTGATTGGGATTTCGCCTTTTGTTTAGACAAATCTATTTGGCAGTAGTTTGTTGAGAAGATTAACAGTTTCCATGTAGCTTAATGGTAGGTTATACACAAAGATTTATAATCCATACTGCCTTTCTGAGCATAAAGTTAGCCGACTACTACAACTATTGGATATTCTGAAAATTTCTGGTAGAGGGGAGGCAGTAAAATCTTAGTGTTATGAATATAAATGGCATGCAAAAATGGTGGCAGCATTAAGGGTGAATCTTTTCTACAGCCGATGAATAAGAAATTCTGCCTAGCACTGAAGTGCGCCATCTCAACAACAGTGACTGCTCACAGTGGCCACACCTGAAGGCTAGATGGGGAACGGCTCAGTGGGGAAGGCTAAAGGATGAATGGCACACCAAGAAAAGTTGGCAAACTTGCTAAGACAAAAACAAAGACATTCAAAGAATAACACCAATGTGATTTTAATCTGATAAATTCCTTTATAAATTTCAAAAACAATTTCATATAAATGAAATGATTGTTTTAATAACCATTTGAAATGAACTAGCTGACTAGCAATTGTGAGGAAGTCTTTAGGAGTCTGTTGACGTGAAAATTTGCAATAAAAACTGCTCCATGTATCTATTCCCTAAATGGCATGGGAATACATTCAGAGACTACAGGATATTGTATTTAGAGTCATTGAGGTTACTTAATGTAAATTATGTTCTAGGACAAGGGACATCAAACTATGGCCAATGGGCCAAATCTGGCCCACTACCTCTTTTGATCAGGCCTGTGACTAAGAATGACTTTTACATTTTAAAATGGTTGAAAAAAATAAAAGATTCCATAACATGTGAAAATTATATGAAATCCAAACTTCAATGTCAATAAAGTTTTATTGGAACACAAACTTGCCATTCATAGCCTCTTTAAATACTTCTTTAACCAGTGACAGAGTTGAATAGTTGTTACAAAGACCCTATGGTCCCCAAAGACCAAATTATTTAGTCTGTCTAGGTCTTTGTAGAAAGTTTGCCATCTCCTATAGGAGCCCTGCTTTAGACCTCACTACAGTTATACCCTTAGGAGCTTCCAGTGGTAACATTTTATGATCAGTGATATTCCGATATTCCAAGTACCCTTGAACTTGAAGTTAACTCACATTTCTCATAAAACAATAATCCATATAGGGGAAATGAAAGCCACAGTTCATGAATGCACAGAAAAGTCCAACCATATTAACTTAAAAATCAGTTTATCTTAAAAAATATGCTAAACCAGAAAAAACTGATTTCACAGAAAAATAGAACAGTCTGAAGATAAGTATTTTGAACATTACAACAATTGCTGGTTGCATTATTTCAGAAGCTATAATTTTATAACCAGAAGAAAATACCTATAAAAATTAGATACCCTAGAAATAAAAATTTTTACATTCATTAGTAATTATGTATTCAAATCTATATTTGGAGTGTTTAATCAACAAAAACAGTTTCCAGTTTGTTAGTAGTATTACACAATTCAGGTGGTTTCAACTGAACAATACTTTGAAAAGCCAAAATTAGATACTGCAACTCTTATTGGAGTTGAAAATACAAATCTATGAGACTGCTGTTAAATATCAGAAATAAGTTTAAATGTTTCAAATAATACAATTTTTAAAAAAGCTACATAACTTTTGAAAGGTATTAAAAATATTTGAAGTCCATTTTCTAGTATTTTACAATGTTATAAAAGCAGTAATTAAATAGACATTTCAAATACAATTTAAAAAACTTTACAGTATTTACAAAGCCTCCATACTAAAAGTTATGTTAAAAATAAGCTTTCTTAAAAGATAAAAGTTTAACATAGTTCATATTCAAGTATTTCTAAAGTAACAGAATATAAAGTAATAATCACCTACATTTACAGTTAGCCTATTTAAAAACTTCTCTAGGTGGAAGACAATCACTGATCAAGGTTTGGTAACTTGGTGAGGTTAGGTTTTACAAGCAATTATTTTATATTTATCTAGAAATACTCATTTTAAATCATTTACATTTGGAATATTTTAACGATTTATGGAACTGGTCAAAATGTTAAATTTACTAATCAGTTTACAGAATTAAGTTATATGTATAAAGTTTTACATTTTATTATTAATGAATATAAGAACATTTTTAATTGTGTAATTCTTAATTTTCTTTGGACAATACAAAACTCCTAAATCACAATAAGTTTACCAACTTAGTACAAAATAAAATGACAACAAAATAAGGCAATTAATGTAACTTATAAGGTCATCATGATAATGGAAATCTCCTTTATTTTCAAAATAGTTAAAAATGAAAGTAAGTTAGGGTAAAATGGTTGTTTAGAGTAGGAAAATGAGAGAGTTGCTTAGATTAATACATTTCTTTAAAATTAAACCCTCTATGAAAGGTAGCAATTGAATCTGGAAACTCAGAAATATTTTTGAATTCAAGAATCTAGAGATCACTAAAATGGGTTGATAATCTATAAAGATTACAGCTGGGGAAATTTAGGCAGTCACCTAAGTTCCCACTAACAGGGTCTGAAGTTACTTCCTAACACTGGTTATTAGCAGCCCAATGTAAACCTAACCAAAATAAAACCTTTCACATTTCATATAAAATTAGAAAAAATGTTAACAAATAAATATACTAAAGTTAAGAATTTCATTTATTTTTAGCTTACAATGCTGAAGTAAGTTTATGAATACATAAAGTCCTAATTTATGTTAATTAGGCATTCTGTAGTTAAAAGTTCTAGGAGCAAACTTAAGTTTCTTCTGTTCTGACCTTAAAAATTGCTTTATCATTAAGGGTTTTTTTTCCCAAATGCTATCAATTCCATGGATTGATATTTTTTAAGACACTTAAAGGGACTGAATGTAGTAGACTATCACAGAAGTCAAAAACAAATGGGTGAAGCCCGCTTTTGGTTCCTTACCCATTAGAAAGTGCTTCTTCATAAAGCAAATACTGCTTTGACTACACAAACTATGTATCACCTGGTATTTTTCAATTAGCACAGTTATTTTCAATTAGCATAGTTCAATCTACATATATGAATATTGGTTAGTTTAATACTTATGGGTCTACTAGCCACACATACAGGAACAAATTACATTTTTATTCAACTGCAGCAGTGACTTTTTGCATACACCCTGATTTTCTATTTTGCAGGCACACCAAGGCTATTCAAAGGGAATTTCTAAAATATCCAATAAGTTGATCATCACAAATAAGACATATATATAGAAAGTGAAAGTGATTAACAACTTCAAAAATGCCCCGGTTTTAATTTGATGTATCACCAGGTTTGGTCAGTCAATTCCTATTATATTTTAATGGCCTCTCAGAAGTATAAGCTTACCAGTTTCATCATTTATCTACTACAATGTATACTAGGTTTATATCTTTGCTCAGAAGGGCAGTTTGAACCAAGTAACACGGGTTCTAGCCCTCTTTCACTCTGGGATAGTGAATTATCACAAAAACCACTGCTCTCTGGAACACGGAGCTTGGGTCTCTGATGGTATTTCAGTCTGTATGTATCAGTCATGCAGTTATCAACTGAAAAATACGTAGTTAACGAAACGGTCTCATTTGGATATGCAGAACTAGAGTCAACTTCTGGTTGGCAAAATGCATCAACTGTGCCCAAGTCTGCCTGAAATTCTTTAGTTGAAAAGCTGGACAGGTAGTTTGGTGTGCTGCCAACATGCTCTTTTACTTGAAATGTTTCCTTAAGTCTTTCATCATTCATATATGTACCCATTTCTGAACCCGGTTCTGAATCCAGACTTAAACTGTGCTTTGGAAGACTAGAAGAATTAGCTTTAAATGTCTCTGGAAGCTTGACATTATGTGTGGAACCATTTTTCTCTGACTGTGGCACACTGGTTACAGCATATTTCTTTGGTGGCAAAGGAGGTGGCTTAGGGCTAACAAGTTTTGGCACCTGACCATCAGATCTGCAGGCTGACTGAATTATATGTTCCCTGGACAGAGAGTTCTCAGATAAACACTGTTCCATCATAGTTTGCTGCTGGATGAGGGGAACAGTTTCTGGCTTTAACTCAACAGGTCTCACGTGTGAGGACCAGAATGAAGACGGTGAGACTATTTCATTATTGTTCATTATCTTTCCAGAAGCAGAATTATCATCAACATGAAAAAGTAAACCTGTTCCCTCAGAATTTTCTGTATTAAGCCACTCAGAAAATTTGCATTCACTTGATGTTTCAAGGTCCTGTTCACTTGACTGGTGGATATGCTCTCTTGTTCCATTGTCCTTGAGTATCTGTGGACCCGATGAAGGGAACAACTTTCCACTGGTTTCATGTATATGTGACCTGAAACATAAAAACAAAAACAAAGCTAAAATACCATATACAAATAGGGAAAACTGGAGGAGAAAGAAACGTTTGCCCAGTTTCTCAATACACACTTGTTATTTTTGTAACATCAACAGAAGTGGGAAGATATCTATAAACATTCACATTTTACACTCCAAATCCAAAATTTATGCCAAAATACACGAATGCCAGAAACACCTATCATTACCAAAATCAAATTTCTAATATTTAGCAACATAATTAAATGCATTTCAACTTACAAACACTGAACTTGCATTTATTTGTGATAAAATGTAGCCCACACTTAACTTTAATTTTGATATATAATGCTATAAAAGGCTGGCATACTAATTAGGTAATGATTTTTTTAAGTTTATTTATTTATTTTGAGAGTGAGTGCATGAGCAGGGCAGACAGAGAGGGAGAGAATCCCAAGCCGACTGTCTGTGCCACTGTCAGCGTCAGTGTGGAGCCTGACGCGGGGCTTGAACCTACCATCAGTGAGCCCATGACCTGAGGTGAAATAAAGAAAATCAGATGCTTAACTGACTGAGCCACCCAGCTGCTCCTCAGTAATAATTAACTTCTAAGGTGAAGATAAAGGACGTTACATTGCAAATTATTTTTTGCCATATGACATTTATTTTTCTCATGTGAACTGCATGGAATTGATGAAAAGAGGCTCTACAGATAAGAGCTATAGTCAAACTTTAGCTCCGTTGCATTAGGCAAATTACTTAATAAAAGCCCTTCATTTTCTCTTTGGTAAAATACCATCTAACTCCTAAAAGCGCTGTGACAATGACAACAATCATGTGTTGTACCAGGTACTTCGTAGGCTCTCTATTCTCAGGTCCTTTCAATGATCCCCAGTAAGACAAGCATCAATAACATTGTAGACCCATTGTTTTCAGAGTAGTAATAATGAATTTACGGTCTAGCTGATAAATAAAGAGTTCCTGTAATACATGCATTTAGTACAAAAGATTTTAGTATTTCCAAGTATCTTTGATTACCTTCTTATCAAAGGATTTTTTGTTTGTAGATGTGATTCTGGGTGGAACTCAGGAGATTTACAGCCTACTTCCAAATTCTTGAGTTCTTTTCTGAAGCCTGAAGTGGGGAGAGAGAAAATTAAAATTTAAATGATATCTTATAATTTACTTCACTTATACTTCTCCATAATTTACATAAGGTTTCCTATAAATAGGTAATTCTCTTAAACTAACAGAAATTAACTCTTCAAGGCTCAGATCAAATAATATCTCTTTTCTGAATGCTTTATACAAAATAAATGGCTATTCCTATTACCACTTGGAAATGTTAGTAATGCTGTTGTGGCTACACTGCGTGGAGCTATGTGTTTCCCTGGTTATGTAAGGCATGTTCTTTGCTGACAGAGTGGTGGGGACAGATGGCTTGGGTTGAAGTACAGATTCACTATTTATTGGCCAGTAATTTTTTTAAAATAAAGTTAATTGTCAAGTTGGTTTCCATGTAACACCCAGTGCTCATCCCAACAAGTGCCCTCCTCCATGCCTTTCACCCCGTTTTCCCCTCTCCCTCACCCCACAATCAACCCTCAGTTTGTTCTCAGTATTCAAGAGTCTCTTGTACTCTTATGGTTTGTCTCCCTCCCTCTCTTTAAATATTTTTCTTCTTCCCCTCCTCCAAGGTCCTCTGTTAAGTTTCTCTGTTCCACATATGAGTAAAAACATGTGGTATCTGTCCTCTGCCTGATTTATTTCACTTAGCATAACACCCTCAAGTTCCATCTACGTTGCTACAAATAGCCAGATTTCATTCTTTCTCATTGCCATGTAATACTCCATTGTATAGATAAACCACATCTTCTTGATCCATTCATCAGGTGATGGACTTTTAGGCTCTTTCCATGTTTTGGCTATTGTTGACAGTGCTGCTATGAACATTGGGGTCCATGTGCTCCTATGCATCAGCATTTCTGTATCCCTTAGGTAAATCCCTAGCAGTGCTATTGCTGGGTCACAGGGCAGTTCTACGGATAGTTTTTTTGAGGAACCTCCATATTGTTCTCCAGTGTGGCTGAACTAGTTTACATTTCTACCAACAGTGTAAGAGGGTACCTGTTTCTCCACATCCTCGCCAGCATCTTTAGTCTCCTGATTTGTTCATTTTATTAGCAAGTAACTTTAAACAAACCTTTCAATCCCTTACAATCTGTTTCCTCATTTATATGAGATAATGACACTCTTTTACCTTCCTCACAGGAACATTAGGAACATCAACTGAATTAAAATATGTGGGAGGATATTATTATAACACGTAAAATGTTATACCATCATCACTCACTAGCTACCATTTACTGACTGCTGACTCAAACTGTTAAGAGGTTGATAATAATTATTTCATTTAATCTTCACAACTGAACACCACTTATACTTGAAAGACAAGAAACTGGTTACTCAGAGTTGGGTACCTGGCAGAACTTTTCTTAAAAATAAAGAAGTGAACCTATTATTTCCAAGAAAACAATTAGCATTATTTATTGCCAATGATAAAATTCAAACTTTTGGGTGAAAATTAGAATTAGAATTTTGGAAAACTTATATCCACCATCGTGAGTTTTGTAGCTCCCCCAAAATTATAAAGACTTTCTGCTAATATCTGTGGCAACAGTAACAAATGTGCTTTTTTAAATTATATAAAGAAGTGTGTCAACATTTGGAAGACTTGCAAATTTAGCAAATCAGTATTTTCCAAATAAGGATAGTTAAAAAAAATCATGCGTGAGTAAAATGAATCATTCTTTAGGTACTTAAAACTTTCTATTTTAAAGCCCAATACAGTAATTATTAATATATATAGCCCATAAAAACAAAAGCTCTTTGTGGCATCTGGGTGGCTCAGTCAGTTAAGACTCCAACTTCGGCTCAGGTCATGATCTCACATTCATTGAGTTCGAGCCCCATATTGGACTCTGTGCTGACAGCTCAGAGCCTGGAGCCTGCTTTGGATTCTTTCTCTCTCTCTCTCTCTCTCTCTCTCTCTCTCTCTGCCTCTCCCCCACTTGTGCTGTCTCTCTCAAAAATATATAAAAATACTTAAAACAAATAAAACCAGAAGCTCTTTGAGGTCCTCAATATTTTTTAATAGTATAAAGATATCCTGAGATCAAAAAGTCTGAAAACTAATGCTCCAATTGATTGAAAATAGTTGTCTTTTAAAATCTCAGTCACAACTGTTCTGTGAAACAGTTCTCCTTTTATTTTTATTTTTCAATTTTTTTTAAATGCTTATTTGAGAGAAAGACAGCCCGAGCACGAGCGGGGGAAGGGCAAAGGAGGAGACACAGACTTCTCTGAAGCAGGCTTCAGGCTATGAGCTGTCAGCACAGAGATGGATGCAGGGATCGAACCCACAAGCTATGATCTCATGAACTGAGCTAAAGTTGTAGGCTCAAATGACTGTACCACCCAGGTGCCCACAATTCCCCTTTTTATACCCAAGGAAGTTAGGCGACCCAACTGATGCTATGTAACTGGTAAGTGACAGCATTCAAACAAATCCAGGGTTAACTCCAAAGCCAGCGCCCTTTCCCCTACCTGCAAGCTCTCTTTCGCACATGCTACTAAAATCTGAGATCATCATACAGAATCTCCTCTATGAAACTAGGCCATTAGTTTGAACATCAAGTAACATGATGCACTTTAATGTGCTGATGCCCACAGAAGATATCAAAATATATGGCTTTAGTTTGATTTTTCAATTGACTGCCTATACTTGCATACAATTCTACTTACGTTTTTCCTGTACCTTCCCTTATTTTTAGATGGCATTATTATCACATTCATTTATGTTTCCTTTCATTCTCATGCTTCTAACTGTACTCCAAATCTATGAATTGAAGATTAGAGAAAGGGCACCTGGATGGCTCAGTCAGTTAAGTGTCAGACTTCAGGTCATTACCTCGTAGTCTGTGAGTTCGAGCCCTGTGTCAGGCTCTGTGCCGACAGCTCAGAGCCAGGAGCCTGGTTCAGATTCTGTGTCTCCCTCTCTCTCCACTCTTCCCCTGCTCCTGCTCTCTCTCTCGCTCTCTCTCAAAAATAAATATACATTAAAAAAAAAGACTTCAGAGAAAACAAAATCAAAGTTATAAAAGCAACAACTTTATTTTTTAAACAACCAAGAACTTTATCTTAGATAGCGTTTTATCCCTAAGTTGATCTTCTGAGTGTCACTCAAAGTTCTACTGAAATCTATAGTTGATCAAAACATCTAAATATTATCCCATGGAAAAATATCTATATTTGACTATCATCAGACTCCACTAATTAAATCTTCAATTTCTAAGATAGAGTTGTATAATATACATGAGAATTGAATACCCTCTATGCAATATTGCTCACACAGTAAATGTTAGCTTCCAATAAAAACCCAAGATACTAGAATGAGAGGAGCTACAAGTCTAGCATTCATCTGCTGAAGACTTAACGCCCTTCGTCCTCTAGGCTGCAGTAAGCGCTTTATTATTATATGATACATCCCCTTTTTGTTGTTTCCCTTGGCCTAATATCTAGCATGTAAAAAACATTCAATGGAAGTCTAGAGAATGAATAAACAATTACATGCAAAACATACTGTTTTTCTTCTTTTAAATCACCCTCACCCTGTCCACAATGTTCCCAACTCACAGAATCAGGATTAGAGAAGTATAAACGGAGACAAATTCTTCTTACCTTTCCCCTTAACCCATCTCAACTCTAACAAGTGCCACACTAATAAAATCTTTAAAATGAAAGGCGGTATAATCGATCCCAGGGAGCGTTAGTTGTTAGTAAGCCTGACACACTGCTGAGGCTCAAAAACAGCCTCTCTCCAAAGGAATCAAGAACAAAAATGAACTATTGGGACCTCATCAAGATAAAAAGCTTCTGCAAGGCAAAGTAAACAATAAAAAAAACTAACAGGCAACCGACAGAATGGGGAAAGATAGTGGCAAATGGCAAATGAGATAAAGGGCTAGTATCCGAAATCTACAAGGAACTCACTAAACTCCACACTCGAAAAACAAATAATCCAGTGAAGAAATGGGCAGAAGACATGAACAGACACTTCTCCAAAGAGGACATCCAGATGGCCTACAGGCACATGAAACGATGCTCAGCGTCACTCATCATCAGGGAAACACAAATCA